>NC_073746.1:137752016-138052016 GCF_029784135.1 Toxorhynchites rutilus septentrionalis | reverse complement strand
TTTCAATTCTAACAAATAAAGATTTTTTTATATGATATTATACAGATTACATAAGACACTTATGCAAACAAGAGCAGCATCTTTAAAAACAACTACATCAACATAATTTAAACCACTAGTTTCCCAAATAATGATTTTTGCGTATCCGAAATGATCAGAACTTTTCACTTTAGATGAACAAAGATTTCGTCGCTTGAGACACTTAGGCTATTATTCAAATAACTAGAGGTATTTATGCAAACCTGATACTTATAAACAATCTTTTCCACTACACCAATGGCTAAATTCTGCTGTTATGATTTTTGACCCACATTCCTATGCATTCAACGCACTGTGAGTTGTCTTGTTTGATACTGAGTACCGTTGTCTATTGCTCAGAAGCATCGTATTGATTCGTGAACAGGGTCACTAGACTTCAAGCTTCGTTTAGGAAAATCATAAAATGATACTTGACTGAGTAAAGTATAAGATTAGCATGGTTTCTTGCTGTGGTGGCTGAGAGCAGACAAACGACCACAAAGAGTTAACACATTAAGGACAGCACGTTTTGCGGCAAACTTGAACGCTTCATTTGTTTGAATTCCACGAATGAGTTCGTTTCCTTCGATGTGGATGAGATGAAGGCGAGCCATCGGTAGGCCTTGTTAGATTCTCGGCAAACCAAGGACTTAACCTTCATGTGTAGAAAACACGGGTTAGTTCGTAATCCATCCGTAACAGATGGAACGCGAAACACGAAAAATCTCGTGAGCGGTCCGCAATATGTTAATACGGATTCGAGATTGAATATTGTCTACCTTGACGCTTGATTAAACTGTATGGAACTTTTGTTTATAAAATACGGACTTGATTTATGAATACTCTCCATTTTAATTATTAAACTATTTCATATTTCGAATCAAATTTGCATCGGTGACCTACCTTCACGTATCGTTGTTTTAAAGTTAATCCAATATATTCTGGGTCCAGCAAAAAACTGCTTCGATGATTCGATGCTAGAAGCACTGTCCGTTAGTCGTTAGTTTACGTTCTGCTGGTCAGGTTTCGCAACTGTACGTTTCGTGATTATGAGTGCGCTTTGGATCCGTTGTTGCAATTATTACGCCCAGCTGCTGCAGAAATCTGAACAATGTATTGGAGGCACAATGCTAATCCGTGGGTAAATAATCCGTGCAAAAATACGCTTCTGTTGTTGTCGATCTTTTTTATCTCACTCTCTTCTGCTTGCCTTAGCATGAAAACTTGATAAACATTCACACTATTTTATTTCACTCCCATTCTGCGGGTTGCAAACAGATAGGCCCAGATTTTTTTTCTCTATGACGCTCTGGTACACTTTTTCCGCTTTCCTAGCAAATTGCACTTCTATACGTATATATATACATCTATTTTTCCACGTTCACTCGTTCACATACTCCGCACCAAATCGTGGCGCCAAGGTAGAAAAACAAGTATAACTTGCAGACCACAGATATGATTCAACTTTTCACAGCCACTCCAAACAATGTGAGTAAGCGCAATTTCAATTACTATCAAATATGGCTAGATTCACACAACCACTATTCAGCCAGAGCACATTGGATTTTGTTAAGACAGTTACTACGCTTTCAGAATTCATTAAACGTTAAGCAGCATAACAACGAAAAGCCGAGACACGTTTCTCAAGAGCACCACAATCTCGTTTTTCCTTCACACCAACTTGTATGGTCGAGTCAATTATAAGAGCAGTTACACCTTCGGCATTGGGTGTTTTGTTACCACAAAAAACACTGGAAAATGTAGAGATCACTCTTCGGGGATAACGCTTCAAGAAACTTCATAGACAGTTCACAATTCCTGGGCTCAAATAAATCTCGTATGTAGAGGTTTCGCAAAGACTATCCTGTCGATCGAACGTTTGAGCTGCAATTGGGAAAGAAAAACAAGAATCGCATACTATCAGAACAATTGTGAAGGCAGAAATATTTAAATTCGATTTCAAATATACGTTCGTCACAGCAATTTGCACCTCCCAGCCCTCCGCTGCTACTGCTGCTGCGTCGTTTATTCTCACAATGATGTAATTGTAGCTTTATCTGAGTTTAACCGGCCAACTACTTGTACGCTCCCTCGTGTGCGTCTCAGCCGGAGAATGGATCAAATGTGTTGTTTACTGTAGTGCAGTACCTCATGAGATTGTTACACTATCGTTATACTATAGCCGGCCTCATATACAACGGCTGACCGTGATATGCACCGTGGAGTCGATCTTATGCTGAAACGCTAACCAAGTGGGTGCAACGAAGTCACACGTTTTCCATAACTCATAGAAGTTGAACAAAAAAAAACTTCGTATAGAAGCAAACCTAGAGGATTCATTACAACATGGCCTAAGCGGCTGAAACAAAAGTAAATTACAACAGGAACATCTCAACGTGGATTAATTCGCTTGAGATTCGCTTCGCCAAGGTGTCGCGCTTAGGTCACATAGCTCGGAGATCAGTATGTGCCATAATGGGTAGTTCAAAACTGGAACTGTGTCACGCATAATTAGTGAGTTAACATACGACTCCAGGAAGGCATCCTTTAGCCTTTGTACTTCTTTCAAATATGGGAGATGTTCGAAACAACCAATGCCCTATCAATACGCCAGTTAACGATAGAAAATGGAATATCATACGCAGATGTATCTGCCGAGCAACAATGTTAAATGCTCGGTTCAAATGAATATAGGTCACAAGATGGAACTAACTGGAAAACATTTCCAAACAAATGCTGAGAACTATTTCGTAAATACAATAGTTGAACTATCGAAATACTCAATTGATTAATAACAGTGGACGGAGTAATCTGACAAATGACATAATGTAGATTGTAGCTTTATTAAGAAATAAAGCACAAATTATTTGGCTTCAGAGGCTTAAACAATGATTTATTTAACACGATATTCATTGAAAATGCTCATGTAACCTTGTAACTTTGATCATACTGAAAACCATTTGATTAGACTTATTAAACTTAGATTAGACTTCATATATTTAATCCTTTTTATAAGTTTGTGACGAGAGTTGCAACAATAGTATGTATCCATAAAGATGCATACTATCAGGAGCAGTGCCACAAATTATCAAAATCTGTTCACGAATGAAGACATTAGCTTTTTCCCAGTGTCGGATGAATTCTCTTCTGCTGTAATTCAACGCCATATCTGTCATAATGAGTATAACACAAGAGTCGAGACGCGTGAACTTTGTCTGGTATATTGAACGAATTTCGGAAAGCCTGCATTCAGGCACTTCCATTACTGTCAATAATTTCAGGTGATTATCATGAACGTTAAGTTGATCTTTATCGCTTGCATTGATTTTCTATTGAAAACGTGTTTGATTTCCATATTTAGAAAAAAAAGGAATCCGGAGAAGGCAACATTAGCTTTCGTTGAGCGTTGAACGTTGTGCGGTGTTGAGCGGTTGAGCGACGTCTAGCGTTGAACGGCGTTGAGCGTTCCGTTTCCGTTTCTTTTTCTTTTTTATACTGTATTATAATGACTTTCAACACTTTTTGGCTGGCTTGTCACTTCCATTTTTGGAAGAATGTCGGGAGTGCGAATTGAACTCGCGATCTTTAGCGTGAAGGGTACGATCCGTTCCCGTTGCACGTTCCCGTTTCTGCTTTATATGATCTTTTACTATCGCCATTTCGCTCTAACACAATCTTAGTTTCTAACACTTTCTTTATCTAACTCCATTTTCGGTCTCCTAGGGCGGTTTTCAATGAACCAGAAGTCACCGAAATACGATATTCGACTTCCGCTGTTTAAGCCCTTCCATCCAATACCCATATCGTAGGGGTTTTTATATGATTGCTAGTCATTTATAGCCAGTATCATTAAACCGGAAATCAAAACAAGATTATGTTCGTTTTTCGCTCGTCTGTTATTGTCACCCATTGCCCATATAATTGGGATGTACGCCATTTCTGGCCAATCGGGAATTGGTTCATAAAATATAGCTAGAATTATACCATACATTCCATTGCCAAGGTCGCCAAAAACAAGAATTTTGTATAATGAATGGCTATCTTTTACCATTAATCGATTTCACTCTCAATTAGTTGAGGTTCAATTTTATGCTTTGATTTTCACTAACACGCAATGATATTCAATTTCGACGATACGAATATCATCTTCTTCTTCTTCTTCTTCAATGGCACTAACGTTCCTAGAGGAACTTCGCCGTCTCAACGTAGTATTACTTGCGTCATTTTTATTAGTACTTAGTTAAGATTTCTATGCCAAATAACACGCCTTGAATGCATTCTAAGTGGCAAGCTCTAGAATACGCGTGATCACAGTGCAAGTCGAAGGAAATTTCTTTGACGAAAAATTCCCCCGACCAGAACTGGAATCGAACCCGAACACCCGGCATGTTAGTTATGACGCTAACCACTCGGCCACGGGTGCACACATACGAATATCATGGCGAGAATGAATATGCAAATGAAAAATGAACTTTATAACAAGCTGATGTTGATGTTCATTGTAGAGATGGGCAAATCGTTCACGAACGGTACGAACGAACTAGTTCGCCGAAAAGAGTGAACGAACGGTCGTTCTTTTTCAAAGAACGGTAGTTCTCCCCACGAACTGATTGCGAGCGAACGGTTTGTGAACGAACTGATTCCGAAAGAACGGTATGCGAGTGAACTGTTTGAGAGTGAACTGTATGGGAAAGAACTGATTGAGAGTGAACTGTTTGGGAACGAACTGTTTGAGAACGAAGTGTTTGCGGGCGAACTGTTTGCGAACGAACTAGTGCAGCTGATCTGATTTGCGCTGGCAGAAATGGACTAATATAACGAGAACGTTTGTAAGGAAAATAAAACGATATTGTCATGATGAGCAAAATGCATCTAACGAAGCGTTTATTTTGTTAATGTATACTCAATTTTGTGTTAAAAATTAAATTAGATTTTAGTAGTTTTAAAAGCAAAACTATATATTTTCAATTTCATGTATTCTTTCAATTCCGCGTAACATTCATATTTATCCTGATTATCAGAAAAAAAATCTGGGGGAAGCTGGGGCGATTCATGGATTAGGTAAACATAAAATCTTATAGTGAGGGCAAAGGTTTTTCGTTGCTTTCAATTCATTGTTTGGCCTATTGCGTGTACGTGTTATCGTGATTGTTTGTATGATCGATTGTTAGTGAAAATCGCTGCTGATTTTTTCCCCTGAATGAACATTATGAAATATGATCTTACATGGAACCTGTGTGTTGTCCTAAAAGAGAATATGAAAAATTGCACATATTTTATGCACATCACATTATTACATAAACTTTTGTCGACCGATAACGATATTTTCACATATAGTTTGCGACTTTTAAAGAAGAAGCAGCTTATCTTTCCCCACTAAATTTCAAAAATATAAATCCCATACGTACACTATCCAATTCAACGATATCAATTAATAGCTGTCTATTGATGTTGGGTTCCAGCTAACATTCTAAGTTGTTCTTAAGAGCCCCCGCAGACTGCAGGCTGATTTGTCGGCCGATAGTTTGGTCGGCTTCTTAATCAGTACGGAGAGGTATGCATGTGCGCACATTACGCCGATTCAGTTGGGTCGGTTTTTGCACCAGAAGGCCGACCCGACCAAACTGTTGGTTGACAGAAAGTCTGTTGTATGCGGGGGTCTAATACCGCTGAACGAAAGAGCGAAAGAACGGTTCAAAAGAACTGGTTCGTTTAGATGAACGGTTAATGAGTGAACCGTTCATCAAAGGGAACTGTTTTGCCCATCTCTAGTTCATTGCACTGGTGTTCATTGATAGTGTTGTTCCATATTTATCAGTATATTAGTTCCATATTAATGCAGTATTTACACTTCTCATCACTTACTATCTTCGTATGCACCAAAATGGTTAAATTTCGATTCATCCAACCATAACACTATGGGGGTTATTCCGAAAGACGCTTCTCTACGTGACAGTCAAGTTCGCGCACGTGTCGGTATTCTGAGAATCGATGTAAGTAAAAAATGTCAGATGCAATGAACTCTGTCACCTGATTCTTAGAATTAGGTGAGAATGAACCTGAACCTGATTCTTAGAATTAGGTGAGAATTGTCATGTAACACCGAAAGAAAAAATCTCACTTACGCCGACATGACTCTCAGAATAACTCCCTATATGTCATTTATTTACAGCCCAAGTTTGAGATCTTTTTAGCAAACTATGTTCTTGCCGAAAAATTTTGTTTTCTTAGGTATTTTTTGACATAGTGACGATTAGTTGTGCGTTGACAATATTTTATTTTCTTCTCGGTTGAGAACATTATCGCATCGTTGTCGCTCGCTTCCTTCCACTGGTTTCCACCTTGAATGGTGGTCTTGTTCATTTTAGATGACTTTTATAGCATGCACAATGGTCACCCCGACTTCAGTACCAAGTGAGCGAATTTTCGCGAAGGCATGACAAGTTTACAATGAAAGACGAAACAGACTTTACTGAGATAATGAATTCCTGTCATATGTTCCACATCTATTTCTGATTGGTTTTACCCGCCCAATGTAAAGATCTTTCGGTAACTTTTGCGTACGGTATTTACAGGTGATTTTGGAAGTTTCAGAAATCTTTGCGATCTTTTCTCCTGAACACGACGGGTTCTCAAGTGTCATAGTTTTATGAAGAAAAGTGGAATTTGCTAAAAAGTAACAAAAGTAACAAAGTAAAAAGAGTAACTAAAGTAACAGTGCACGTTAACTTAACCTTCTCTTTTCCTGAAAATTTACGTAGAGTATGGATGGCCCTTTTTCTTTCAAAAGTAGTCGTAGCAGTTTATATTATATTATACCAATAGTGCACATAAGGTTCTAGTACATACTTGAACTTGAACTAGTTGCATCGAAAATCTGTATATT
The DNA here is from genome assembly GCF_029784135.1 of Toxorhynchites rutilus septentrionalis. NCBI lineage: Eukaryota > Metazoa > Arthropoda > Insecta > Diptera > Culicidae > Toxorhynchites > Toxorhynchites rutilus. The sequence continues at coordinate 138,045,112 of NC_073746.1, read as the reverse complement.
CCAAACGAAAATCAAAACGACAGATCCAGACAACCAGTAACCATGAGCAAATGAACTTTTTTTCTTCAATATGTTTTGAAGTTTATTTTTCCACCCAGTGTCATTTTTTTGTTGGTTTTTATTTATGCCGTTGTTACCATCTCGCCAAACAAAACCATGAGCGATTTCTTGCAAAGTTCGCTTCATCGAACTCTGGCGTTTTTGTTCTCTAAATGATCCAGCATGGCTAATTTTTTTTATTTTTAAATTGTGACTCAAAATCAATGCCAGAACGATATCGTTTCGAATGTGATGAATATCAATTAGTTGCTTTTGGTATTCAAAGTATAAAAAACACCGAAGTTATGAACCCCACTCAATGCCGCATTCATTCATTATAGCGAATTTCTTCATGCATCAGCGATATGAACAAAATTAACTCATTTGTTATTGTCATCAACATAATGAGAGCAGCATTTACAATGCAATGATTGATCAGTTTCTTAAGGACGGAATTCCTTACAAGGAGCGTCTGAAAGGATTCACGTCGGACGGTGAGACGCATGTTTTGCCCCAGATCAACAAATTTAATCTTTTGTTCCAGACTGAAAAACCTGAATTCACGATGCTACATGGAGAGCTTAAAGATTTTTATTTCATAATTCTCTCTAATATCTGCAAGAAATTTTGCATTGCTTAAATGTCCAATGCTATTAAATTTGAAGATCATTTGGAAAGCGGCAAGGATTTTTAGGTTGGAATAGTAATAGTAACAGAAGAAACTATCAGAATAAAGGACAGCGAAATGCAGATCATTTTTAAGGATATTTGTCGCAGTTTTTTTCATGAAGCTATTCAAGCAAATGAGGAAAAGATTCGATTTCGATGATCCGACGCTCAAGGCTGCGGCAATGTTAAATCCCAGAAACTTTCCCAATTTGACAAGCATTAACGTTGTGCTGGAAGCATTTCCAGGATTCTACAATGGATAATTAATTCCGTACGCTAAAGGTAAAATTACTACGTAAGGGAATCACAGTTTCAGATAACGAGTATGTGCAGAGTTGGTGGACAGAAATTGAATGTCTGAAAAGAATTGACGGTTCGGTTGCATTTTCGACTCTTCGATGTCTTGTTTGTTACGTTTCCACTATGTCTCCATCCTCGACAACTGTCGAGCGATTTTTTTCTGAATATAATCAGAACAAAAATAAACTTCGAAATCGGCTAAGCAACGATACGATGGACGCTATTTTGGGTTTAAAAGATTCGATTAAACATCGTGGCGGCAGCACGAAAATATTAATAAATGATAGTATGCAATCTGGATTCAGAAAAAAAACTATGTATGAGCATCATTAATACACGAATGACTTTCAAATGTAAATGTAATATTTGTAGTAAATAAATGAGTATTGTTTTCATGCTAATAAATATTTTTTTAAATATTAATAAATATTGTTGATGATACAGATTTTTGGTACAGATTTTTGAAAAAAAAGTACAGATGAGAAAGATTTTTAATTCCTCCTGTGCAGATTAAAATGTGGCAACACTGCATGGGACAACTATACGATTGACGACAGCCTACTTTATTAACATGTAACATTTTTAATATTTAATATTTTTCTTTCTTTTAAATATTTTTGTAGTAGTAAATTCGGTCAACATTCAGCGTTGAATAAAGCAACTACTCTATAAAACAACCTTAGCGAAGATTTGAAATCTCTCACTATGAATAGCTTCAAGTTCAAATTGAAACACATTTTGTACCCTAATCAACTTTCAAATGAATGAAATTCACTTCAATGAATGGTCAATGAAAAAAAAAGTTTAGATAGCCCTATTGTTTTGAAATTACTGTAAATGTTTTTCGTTTAAGTACTAAAAACCAATCCATTCTTTTAAATGTTAGTCAGGCTTTACGAGCCAAAGGCTCACAGACATGATCATATTTATGAATAAAAAATAAATGGATGGTAAAAATATATTTTGTTTCATTTGTTCAGAGATCGAAAAACACCCGAAATTCGTGCTTCTACACTAGAATACCCTTTTGAGTAATCAACTGTTTTATGACACCACGCGGTAGAAGGAGAAGGAGAAGGAGAAGGAGAAGGAGAAGGAGAAGGAGAAGGAGAAGGAGAAGGAGAAGGAGAAGGAGAAGGAGAAGGAGAAGGAGAAGGAGAAGGAGAAGGAGAAGGAGAAGGAGAAGGAGAAGGAGAAGGAGAAGGAGAAGGAGAAGGAGAAGGAGATTCTGGAAGATCATAGAAAGCGATTTCTGACAAACATGGCGTGAAAAAATCAACTGGAGGGATTGCTGTTGGCCACAGAAAGGGAGATTTCAACTCCACTAACCCCGATTTTATGATTAGAAAATGCGTTAAAAATATTTTTCGGACAACCCTGAAATGGAAATGGACATGAAAATGGAAAAATTGAAAAAACAGGTCTAATATTTTTCGATAAAGAACAATACTCTCAATTTTTCATGAAAATTTTAGAACCACTATATCAGTTTGGCGTAGAATGGCTGAAGAATCATTCTTGTTGAGGTGCAACAAGAGCTAGAGCTATCTGTATCGGTTCGAACAACGAAGTGCTATTGAAGGCGGATTATGCATCTGTTGATGGGATTCGCCGCTTATGCCGATCAATTGGCGGGCACTCGGATCCTCATTACTGTCAAAATACTTTAAACACGATGGAGGAAATGTGATGGTCTGGGGATGATCTTTTGCAATCGAAGTTCTTCCGATTTGGTCTCTCTTTTTTCATTACACTCATGAACCACACCAACTGGTAGAACACAAAGTAAAAAAGTTTTACTGTACAATTAATCGCAAAAGTCTCCAAAAACTCATATTTGAAGGAACTTCATAGCCTTTAAAATTTAGAGGGTCTGATCAGATGCAGAAAATAGTAGTTATGTTGATAGTACAGACAATGCATTCGATAGAAAAAAAAACGAGGAATTAAGAAAGCATAACTAAAAAACTGCACAAGCATACCTAAATTTTACGAAAGAGCTTCCTCACTGCACACTGGCACAACTTCATCAAAGCATAGTTCCAATGTCGGAGCTTCAGAACCTAATTCGTACTCTGCTTGTTGTTCTGAACAATCGTCATGCGATCCGCGAGCTGTCACAAAACGAGTACATGTGGGGTAAACAGCGATGGATGGACACAGTAACTCTTACGTTGCACAGATGCCTTCCTAATTAGCAAACCGCCGTCAATGTCTATATCGTTGGGGATATTAATAGAACCCTAATCGATATCAATGGAGCTTGATTACACAGAACACAACCACACTGTTGACAAAGTTCACACTCGAGGGTTCATTTATGTTTGGTAGAGTTTTCAAACAAACGCAATTTGTTCCAATTCCAGTTGAATAAAAAACTGTCCACTTGTTTCCGATGAGGTCTTAAATTTCTCACTCATACACCGATGGAAATCAACACTCCGCCGCCTGCGGTATTCCCTTAATCAAACAGGAAGCGACAGAATGAAGACAATGGCAGCGACCGTAATGCAACCTGCTGTCGAGCATAGGCCAAGCTGCGCTCACTTCCGAACGAATGGAGCCGTAGACAGTTGGGGGCAAGTGGTCAGAACACAAAGCATAACGAACTTAGCAGCGGTAATGTGCATACGACAGACACAAACTTCTTGAAAGCAAACAAAAATAAACAACCATCAAGCGCGAAACGATTCGAGTCACGACACTGTTACTCCATTTTACGCGATCGAAAAAAACAACAGCGCGGGAATCGTTTTTTTCTTGTATTCAGCTCGGTTCAGAACGCCAACGGAGAGCAGCTTTAGCATGCGCTCATAACAGCTTCAAACGGAAAGCAGAACTGACTACGGCTGGCTGGCCGGCTGTAGAAAATGCTGCAACTTAAGGTATCTCCCCAAATTGCTCTCGATTCATGCTCTCTCTCGTAGCTGCGCGTCGCGGGTTAGTCATGCCGCTGCGGCTTCTTGTCGTACGCCTCCAGTCGAGCCCAGTACCTGTAGATATTGGTCCCCACGAATTCGCTGCCAGCACAAATCCGCGAGGTGAGCCGGCGGGCGATCTTCGCGTGAATCCGTTCTAAGCGCGGTGGGTTTGATTTCATAATAAGTTCGCTGATTTAAGGATGCTTAGCATAATGGAGACTATCAGCACCGAGTAGAGCATAAATTGTACACTCACAACTTATATTATCTCAATATTGTATATCATAAGCTTTATAGGTAGGGAGGTTGCTAATTGTCCACGACTAACTAGAGGAAACAATCTTTTCAAATAACACTTCATGTATGGTAGATATGCTTTGGCATTTAGTTTTTGAGTAGCCCAATACTAGATATAGAATGAAGATATCGTAGAAATGATGAATATTGAAACAAAAAATGATAAAAATAATTAGCTATATAAATATCATTCAATAAATTTGCAGGTTGGCTAAATTGGAATATGAATCGGTTGTTAACTGATGTTGGTGTGTTTCCGATTTTTGATCCTCTTGAACAAAAATTCGAACTTTGGCTTTGATACGTACCATCAACTTCAGCACAAACCTCATCGGCTGTTTTTTTTTTCAGCATCTGGACATTGATGAAGCATTTTGAGCCATTTTTCTACTCTTCCTCTTTTTAGCTACGATGATACCCAAATACATTTCGATTTAGAGAATTTCCGGGCAGTTTGGAGCTATCCCGGATGCTGCTCGAAGTACATTTTGACAAACGGGGAACGTTTAGAAAATACGCGCAGATACAGAAGGATGCGTATCAACGTTATGTTTAGTTAGTAGCATCGCTTGGAAGAACACACACACCAGGTTATAACAAGGTCGGTCTGTTTCTTTGTGTTTGGCATTCATTCGAATCGAGTGATATTCGAAACATTATGGTGCTTGATAAACATTATGGTGAACCTGCACCTTCGAACGCCCTATTATGGTTGCTACTCTAGAAATTGTTGATAAAATCGTTGATAAAATCCATGATATGGTCGGGGTTCAGCCAAATCGAACCAAGCGCCAAAAACATTATTTTGAGATATTGAAATTTGAAGTTTGAGCTCCCACTAATTGACTGTGTCGGATCAAATCCATCATTTTATCGCTCACGTGTTACAAACAGGATGTTAAACATAATACTCCCTTTCATGCTGTAAGCACACATCTTCGTCAATTTCTGATTCAAAACTTTTAGAAATATGAAAAAAAAACAAAATTATGTTTCTGCTAGACACGCAAACTTCGTTTTTTTTGCAGCCAGAGCAAACCAATTCCATGCCTAGCTATTAACATAATATCATTACATAACATATTAGTATTTTGTAACGGCTCTTGACTAATTTCATGAATGGTATATATATTGACTCACTTTTGCTGTTTATGACAAAATAATATCTTAGTAAATGATAATAAATTAATTGAACAATGCATCACACTTGGTTCGTTATGGTTGAACGGAATTTTGAAAAATGCAGGTCAGCGCTTCTACACTTCATTGCAGCCCGTAGGCTGTCTTACTTACCAGATCCCGACGACATTTGATTCCAGGAACTGTCCAAAGCACAAAAATCTGTTGAAGATTCGGATCTGCTTTTTTGAGAAAACGATCACTATCCTCTAATGACATGTTATTGGTCTATGGTTGGCTCTGGTTGAAAGCAATATCGTTTTTCACAGTCTGCTACACAGAATTTTTGTTTTGGCTGCTGTTGTAAATTATCCGAATGACATGGTCATTTTAAAGTGGATAGATTATTATTTTCTGCATCCAATGGTGTAAGTAACTCAATTTTGAAAAAAAATGGTTCTTGGTTCGTTTTGGAAGAACCCCGACCATATGGTAACGGTTGACAGAAGATTGAGGGTTCGTGAGATTGCTAGGACTGTGGGCATCTCGAATGAATCGGTACATATTATTTTGCATCAACATTTGGACATGACAAAGCGATACGCACCTGTTCCGGAGAAATCAGTAGGATTTTAAACGTCGTTTTATCACTGTAGGTGAAACATGGATATATCACTACACTCATGAGACAATAGAACAATCTAAGCAATTCCAAGAGGGAACCTGTGCTAAAACAGACAAAGACCATTCCTTCGGCCGGAAAGATTTTGGTGACTGTCTTTCGGGATTCGCAAGGAATAATCCTCATCGACTATCTCGCAAGGGGTAAAACTATTACAGGTGCACATTATTCATTGATCCATTTGAAAATCGAACTGTAAGAAAAACGCCTACGACTGGTCCACAAAAAAGTCATTTTTATCACAACAACGCGCCAAACACGCCTCAGCAGGTTTGATCGCAAAATAATTGAAATAAGGTCCCTACTCTTTTGGCATCCCCCTATTCTCCGAGATTGTCTCAGACTTGGACAAACCATACTATTTGGAAAGGACCAACAACCTTGAGCAGCGTTGGACAAAGTGTATAAGTCTAAACGAAAACTATATTGAAAAATTAAAAAAGATTTACCCCAAACAATTAAGTAGTTTTCACTTTTCCACGGACCTTTCAAACGACTCGCATGTTTCATCGTCCATAACAATTTAAACTATCCAGTGTAGAGTTTGCATTGACAAGCAAAAATAAAGCAGAAGAAAATTATTAGCTAATAACCGCGAGTATAAAAAAAGTTATATTTGTGTAAAACATCCTCGACGTTTTTCTCAAGGTGAAGTGAAATTGTTCGTTGTTGTCAATGAAAGTTGTCACAGGAAGGGTGTCAAATCAAAAACAAATCACGTTTTCGTGAAATAAAATTAACATTAATAACTAGTTTCACTACAAATTAATTCTAATGTTTTACATACCGATTCCCTATTCCCTAATTGGTTTAAATTAATGAAAAATAGAAGCATTCCCATTTTCCCACACTTTTGTTCTGCTAATTTGCGTGCTTACCTACCCATATTGTCTATAACTAGCAACAAATTCATTCATTTCGGCCCGTTCCCAACTTATTTGGTATAAATAAGCCATCCGCGATTTAAAATAACAGTCTCGAGCGAGCACAGCATAAAAAACAAAACGGATAACAGCTCGATACACGGAAAGAACGGAACGGATAACAGCTCGATACAAGGAAAGAACGTAAGATATAGCAAAATAACAGTGCAGTTTCGTTTATATCCACTGCAGCAGCCTCGAACAGAGGAAGCCCTCTGTAGCAAGGTGCCTGCAACGTACGAAAAATGTCCGCGTCAATGCGGATATGGAAGATTATCCAGAATTCTGGACTATGCATTTAGTTAGTAACAACCTTACTGTGGCATATGCGGAATATAAGAATAAAAAGTGTTTATAGCTTGCAGTCGATATCTGAGTGGGATGGAGAAAGTCGGGTGCGAGTTGGCTGCGCAGTTCAATCGCAAATTGAGGACGGAGCCATATAAAGGAACAACACTGACAGCTTTTGACGATTCTCTCCATCAGTAATTTGTTGTAGAAGATTCTAAGACGCTGACATACACGTGATATAACGAATCGAATGCAGCGTTCGTTGGACGGACAATGAGAGAGGAGAGAGGAAATATTGCGATTTAAGATCCGCCATTTCTCGATAGTTCGGAGAGATATTTGCATTTGCATTTGCATATTTGCATCGATAAGAAATATTGCTACGTATTCATTACAATACATTTTTCATATAATATTTTTCCACAATTTGCGAAAAAACGCGTTACTTTTTTACATAAAACACATATTCGATGCGGAAAAATCTATTTTTATTCATAAATTTTATTTTAAAATTTTGCTCTTTCCACCTGAAAATCCATGATTGTCTTTGTCACTTCTCGAACTCGGAAAACGAAGCTCAATGTCGCCAACGTGGATGGTGGTGATGAAACAAATATATAATTGCCTGTGGGCGTGTCTTCGTCAACTGAAAAAAGATCTCCGTAAATATTGTTAAAAACTATAGCCTGATTCTCGAATACACTCCACGGTGTAAACGAAATAAACGGCACGCCAGTGAACTACATTTTACGAGTTAGTGAAACGTAAAGGATAAGAATGAGTTCTCAAGCAGAATGAGCACTTTTCAAATAAAAATTATTAATGAAAATTAACTTCTCCGTATCAAATTAGTGTTCAGTGTGAATGAAAAACTTTGTTTTCTTAACTTTGTAAAATAATCTCACGCCAAAATTTTATCTGAAGTTAATTTTATGTTATAATGATAGTTTTAGTGGGAAACTAATTTCATATCCAGATGTCGACACCGTACTGTTGTCATCGCGGATACACTTTATTCCGTTTCCACCGTGAAGTGTATTCGAGAATCAGGCCCTATAACATTAAAAAACTATATAAATAACTTAAAAAAACATAACATTCCACACAGGTTCACTAGAAAAAATGTCTTGATCTTGCTCAAACCATCTATATTCTTTTCTTTCCGAAAAAAATTAGTCCCGTATTTTCTTATTTTACCCTCGGGTTTAATCATTCAGAACTAGGGTAGTCCAACTTTTTACCAATACGTCAATTTATGAAAATTTGAACGTAAACAAAAAGTATTTCGATAGGTTTTTCAGAAAAAAATATACTACACCACACTTTCAGGCGAAGGTTTAAAATGTGTTGTTTTGTTGTTCAACCTAGAGAGACCCAAGCTTTTAATTTTGTTTTCGAAAAGTTCAGACTTTTTTACATGAAAGAAAAAAAAAATGGGGAACGCTTATTTTTTAATTTTGAGATATTATTTTTATAAAATCTAAAGTGCTGTTTCATTCTTTAAAAAACATGCGTTGACATTGATTATGTACGTTGGAACTAACATTATTTTGAAAAGAGCACCAAAATATATTTTATCGACACTCAAGAATTCGTTAGTCGGTCAACCGGCTTGAATGTTAAAAATGTTCAAAAATGAGCAAAAAGCAATTTTTCAAACCTCCCTAGTTCTGAATGACCTAATGGTTAAATCACAAAAACATTGGTCTAGAATTTTTTGGATAAAAATAAATATAGAAAGTTTGAGCAAAATCCAAGACTTTTCTTTCCAGTAGATCATTTTTATTTTTCTTTAAAAGCTGGATAATCATTCATATTATCTTATATTAGCTGTATGTACACTTGGAATTAGATTCCAAAAAGAGTCCGAGCATGATCATAATGATAGCGGAAAGCCCTATATACTTTTTTTTCTTTTGCACAAATATTCAAAATCGTTGTGAGGTTTCTCATTTAAATACTATTTACTGTTAACAGCATCGCAGGGAACACAGGGCAACAATCTCAATGATCTTTATCGTGATTTACTTACATTTGGTTTTGGAATATGGAGATGATAATTAAAGAAAAATCAGTATATGCCAAAATATTTTCCAACAGTATTTTCGAGGAAATCATTTTGAGGATAGCTTACCAAGCAAAAAAAAAGAAATACGCATTATTAAATTGTAGTTATTTATGCGAATTTGATGTTAATTTTGTAAACGGATGGATCTAGTTATATAACTCTAGCATTTTAATATTTTTTACGCGTTCTAGCCAAAACCATGAAATTCATAAAGCTCGTCTAATAAACGAAAATATTTATTATATTCTAATAGGAGTACCGGTAAGTTTTCTTGTTTTTTTCGAAAATTAATGCTTTATTCCGCAAAAACGGTTACAAATTGAATATTCAAAGTATTGCCCATCGCTAGTAAAAACTATTTCCCATCTTTCTGGTAATTCACGGATCACTTTTCGGAAATAATCGGCCGGTTTGTCGGCTAACCACGAATCGATGCAATTTTTGACTTCATCAAAATTGGAGAAGTGCTGGTCAACCAGGCCATGTTGCATCGATCGTAAAAGGTAGTAATTGGACGGAGCAATGTCTGGAGAATACGGCGGGTTTGATAGGACCTCCCATTTCAGCGTTTCCAAGTATGTTTTAACCGGTTTCGCGACATGCGGCCGAGCATTGTCGTGCTGCAAAATAACTTTATCGTGTCTTTGCTCATATTGTGGCCATTTCTCCTTCAGTGATGATGATGATGTTGGATTAAAGAGGCTTTAAACTTTGCAGTTCATTCGCCTCTATTCTCCTTCAGTGCACGGCTCAAACGTATCAATTGTCGTCGGTAGAAATCCTCCGTAATGGTTTCATTCGGTTTCAGCAGCTCATAGTACACCACACCCAGTTGGTCCCACCAAATAGACAGCATAACCTTCTGGCCGTGAATATTCCTCACGGCCGTTGATGTTGATGCATGGCCGGGGTATCCATACGATGCCCGTCGTCTAGCATTGTCGTTATGGACTCACTTTTCATCGCCAGTAACGATTCGATGCAAAAAAAAGCCTTCCTTTTATGCATTTGGAGCAGTTGTTCGCACATCAAAAAACGGCTTTCGACGTCTCGTGGCTTCAATTCATACGGCACCCAATGTCCTATCACTCGAATCATTCCCATTGATTTTAAACGATCAGATAAGATGCTGAGCTACTCCAAGTGTATCTTCAAGTTCTTGTTGCGTGATCTTGATCGTGTAAAGCTTCCAATCCTTCATCTTCAAACTTTTTTGGCGGTCCGGAACGTCCCCGTCTTCCAAGTCGAAATTACCACTTTTAAATTGTGCAAACACGTTCGCTCAGTTGGATCATGGTCACCATGAACTTCCACCAAAATGCGATGACTTTTTTCTTCATATTGAACTAATGAAGTAACACTCCCCGCAAAAACACTATCGTTAGTGCGAAATTCGACATATTCGAAGCTTCAAATTTTTTACATATATTGAAAAAGACGCGCCTGTAAATTTGATTCGCTGGAATAATAATCAAGTTACGCCATCTGTTGTAAAACTGAAGAAACTTACCGGTACACCCAATATATTCTATACTATATACATAACTTCACTCATTATATCTCTGGAATCTCAAAAAAGGGTTGACAAAGATCCATTCAAATTAAACATTGTTTAGTTGTATTGATTCATAATTTAGCACGATATTGCCCATATGCGACCGAGATAAATCGCGATAATGACACTAAATCATCGATTTTTATGATTATGATTTTTATGTGCTATTCTAAAAATTGTGGAAATTATAACACTTAGCTTAGAATGAAAGGGGTGTAAGTGATTTGATCAATTCCTATACATCGACTCTCTCTTTTGGTCATAACTTAGCTGCAAATACATTCCTAGCTGTATTTGACAATGTGGACGATAGGTCAAAACCTCATCTATCGGATTTTATAGCAAACTTAAATTGGAACGTTTTTGCAGTTGAGTTATTGACTGAATAAAAAGTTGAAGAAGAGAAATCGATCAAGTCACTTACACCTCTTGCATTCTAAGCCCCTCGATTAGAACACTGAAATGACAAAAAAACAATGCAGCATAATTTTCCAATTGAATCTGATCTCTAATCGAAATCTTTCCCAAAACACCCCACCGTGTACTGATCGAGCGGTTGTTTCCTCCAAACCTTGTGTCCAAACCTTAAACACAGCGGGTGGAAGCGTCGCCGAATCGATTCGCCGGTCTTGTTGTTGTTATTGGGTTTCGAAAGCACGTACAGCGAAAGAACATACCCACGAGCATTAGCAAACATCGTTGAAGTCACTAGAACCAGTCGGATGGCTATTGAGAAATGGGAACACACGATCAGGTGACGGGTATTCGTGGCTTGTTTCGGTCCGGCATCAGGCCAAGTGGGTGTTTTGGGAGGATTTGTGCTGTTTGTTCGGTCTACGGTCCGGCCGTAGATACTAACACATACACGCAATCTCGGACATGCCACGCAGAACCGTAATGCAAACAACAACACGAGCGAGAAACGGTACATTGGGGCAACTCTTCTGTCGGTAAGTAGAAATCAGTGTCAATGGTAGCTGGCTCAATGGAGGTGCTCAATTGAGGAAACTGCTATCAGTTTGGAACCTATTCTGCATCAAGTGTTATATGCAGATAAGAGGAGCCTAACAAATTCGGGAGAATTCGTACCCGAAAAATGACCAGTAAATCATCAACACGTGAATATGTTTTTCATCCCATCTTCCCGGCTTCAGCTCAGCTGAAAATATTGGCAAATGACTGGTAATGTATAATGCTCCACCGAAATGCGAACTGAAACCGATTAAATTGGATGAGTTGATGAAATTTGCAAACTGGATGATGGCTGGCGAAACAAATGCTATGTATCGTTGCATTGTTTTGTGTGTACACAAGGAAATACCTGGCGTTTATATTTACATCCGAGATGCTCGCTTGGGTTCATGTATATTCACTAGGAAGCATTCGTGTACTCCTGCCGGCCAGATATATGACGTATTGTTGTTTTGCTAAACGGCTGCTTAGGTTGCATAAATTCGCATGAGATTATCCGAGCAATTCGAATTCGCACCGACGCGAAGGACGTAATCGGTAGGATGAAAAGGAAACTATTCAGATTTGAATTGTTTTTTGTTGTTTTGTTTTGTTCATTTCTAGATATTTCAGTATCTACAATTTATTTCGAAGACCAATGGCGCCGGATATTCCCAATAATAAAGTAAAACACTGTTTGTTGGTGTTTCTGAAAACTCCAAATGGTTCAACTTTTGATTTTTAATAATTGGTTCATTCTACCTGCTAGACTTCAAACCAATCATTTTATTTTTCAAGATAGGAAAGAAGAGCCCTAAGATTAAGAAAACTCTGATAATTCACAGACAAATTCTTCAATTTTCTCAATTTAACAGCAGTATAACTTTTCAAGAGTCGTCTTGGTCGAACGTGTGATCCACTGCTTGCCTTATTGAACATCCATTTTTTCCACCGAATCTTGCGCCTTCTAGGGTGAAATGAAAATTTCGTAAAAATATATACCAGGTATCATTACATTAGTATTACAAATATATATTATCGCCTTCAAAATGGGACCTATCTGAAGCAATACATATAATCCAACGAACAATCCAGTCATCGAAACATGTTTCGTAACTGTATTCAGGAATTGCCTTCAGATCACGCAGCGAATTCGTTTTTATATCTTCAATGCTGTCAAAACGGGTCCCACGGAGCGGTAATTTCGGTAGGTTCGGAAATAGGGAATAGTCATATCTAGAGAGTACGTGCCATTTTTTATGTAAAATTCGTTCAAAATCGATCGATGAGCTGGTACATTATCGTAGTGCAATTCTTCCACAAATCTTGCCGTTGGCGATTTTGTTTCTCTCAAACGCCTCATAACACCAAGTTAATACTCTTTATTGACCTTTGGGCCTCCTGAAAGGAATTCCGAATGGACAACATCATAACAAAAATCGCCGAGAAAAAAGAAGTTAACGTGCTCTTAGTGACGCTGTTCACAAACTAAATGATGGATCTCGCTCTACATTGAGACCACTGCACATTGGTCCAGGAGATGCATTTAAGTGGAAATTAGCATTTAGAGCTCGACAGTTATTCTCTAGACAAAAACTGTCTTCGACAAAGTTGTTACATATGATAGAGCGCTCATTTTCATGTTGCCAAAAATAGGGTGACCAACATTTTAGATAAAATAACTTTCTCATCTCTATAGATAGAGGTAAATATAGTTCGACAATGTTGTAGTTCCAGTTATTTAAAACATCTTTGTAGAACAAATGTTTTTTTCTATCTCTTGAAATAACCGCTACAGCGCGTTTTTCCTAAAATATGTTGGGGTCACCATGGAAAAAATTGTTTTTTGCTCTAACTTTTATATTTCAAATTCTATATACAAACTGTCTTCGAAAGACTTTTAGAACATACTGATACAAACATTTTGCGATTTGGGATGATAATTCATCCCAAAAAATACGTTCTCTGCGAATGTTTTTCATTCTTTTCATTTATTCATTCTTTCAGTTTGTATTTAGAATTTGAAATATAAATGTTAGAGCAAATAAACAGTTTTTTAATGGTGACCCCAACGCAAATTAGGAAAAAGGCGCTGTATCGGTTATTTCAAGAGATAGGAAAAAACTTTGTTCTACAAAGATGTTTTAAATAACTGGAACTACAACATTGTCGAACTATGGTTGTTATTGTTATTTGTTATGTTATCTATAGAGATAAGAAAGTTGGTTTTTTTTTATTTCATCGAAAAAGTTGGTCACCCTATTTTTGGCAACATGAAAATGAGCACTTTATCATATGTAACAACTTTGTCGAAGACAGTTTTTATCTAGAGAATAACTGTCGAGCTCTAAATGCTAATTTCCACTTAAATGCATCTCCTGGACCATTGTGCACTGACAATAGCTTAAAAAACTTAAAAAAACTAAACTTTTAGAATATATTGATACAAATATTTTGCGATGCAGAGCTTGTCAATATCTCAACTTCACTCAAAGTTATTGATATTTCATCCCAAAAAATACGTTCTCTGCGATTGTTTTTCATTCTTTCTGGGGCAAACATAAACAAAGTTTATTGGCGGTTTTTTCATGGTAACCCTAATGCAACTTAGTTAAAAAACAACTTTGTGGGAGATATTTATTCTTTAGACGAAAACTGTCTTCGACAAAGTTATTACATATGATATAGTGCTCATTTTTATGTTATCAAAAATAGGGTGACCAAAATTGTCGATGATATAAAAAATCTAACTTTCTTATCTTTATAGATAGAGATAAATATAGTTCGACAATATTGTAGCCCCAATTGGAAAAATGTTCATGTTCACTTTCTATTCGAAAGTCGAGACAGTCGAATTCAGGAAACCAGCATTTGAATGAAAACAAAACTAGGATACCGCATCAACCAAAAGAATAGTTGCCGGCATTTTCGAACTTAATCATAGTCTTTCCATCAGAAATTTCGGAAACACATTGGGAATATCACTCACAACAGTGCAAAAAGCCAAGAAACGAGCCGGAATGTTAATATACAAAATTACAGTAACTCACCAATTTCGCCTCTCATTGGACATTTTTGTCCACATCATTTGTGCAAATTTTTACAACACGATAAAATTTGAGGAGTGTTTTCAAGCTAGATTATGTATTTTGCACACTTTTCTAATAGTTATTCGTTATATTTTCAATGATTTTCCATTTTTATTTTTTTTTTTTTTACATTGTGTTGTGTTTGTTGATATGTCCAATTACAGGCCACAATCGCCTCTAATGCGACACTGAGTGGTGCCTCGGTATATCGAATTAGAGACAACTCTGTACTATGACACTCTTTGGGATGATAAGTAAAACATCATGACAAAGACAAGAACGCGTGTGCTGTACACGACATTATTAACTAAGGTTTATTTAATCGTCATGGACATTCAGACATACGTCAATATGAATATCAAGCAGCTTCAAGGCAAAGTTGTTTTGCAATGAGTGTCTTATTTTAACTATACTAAACTAACCTCTTTTTTTCGGGATAACTGATAAGTGGCAACAGTTAAAAGTAGAAGTAAAAACGCAACCATTGGTTCTTTTTGGATTTTCAATGAAGTGAGAAAAACCAAGCTAATCACCATCAAGACAGTTTGTGTGACATTTCGTCCATCTACTGACAATTTGGGCACTAATTAAATCATCCCAGGGTGCAATTAGCATTGGACTCCGAAACTCCCAACTTTTTAACCGCATAGTAGACTGTGATCATTTCTTTTTTAGCGAAGCTCATTTCCATTTTCGGGTACACCTGTTCGCCTGTGGTTCTCAGATTTTCGTGAAAAGTGGTAATTTAGTTCCTTATCGCAGAACATTAGATCCGTATTTTTTATGTTTTCATTAGGGTGCCCATTTCCATTTTAGGGTGGGCCGAAAAATAATTTGTTTCGTCTTTTTTCCAAAAATGACTTTTTTCGAAAATTCATAACTTTTGAACTACTTAGCCGATTTAGATGATCGACATATTAAATTCAAAACAATTAGTTGGTTTTTTTTTTGAAAAATATCATACTTGCCAGAAACTTGGATTTGGTTTTCGTAAATATTGATTGTATTTGTTTTTTGTTGTTTTTATGGCTTTGGACTCTGTTTAATCCGTTGAATCATTCCAACACTGGTTTTGAACTTCTGGGCCAAATCATGAATAGATGCAGACCTGTTCTTCTGAATATAGTTTACAACTTTTCAGTCCGATTCGGGATTACTTGGTCCGGGTTTTCGTTCACTTCTGCTGAGATCCTCGAAAAAACAAACTGGACGAAATTTGATTGTTTGGCTATTTTGTGGTATGTTTCACTCTTTTCGGTGCACCAATTGCGCAGAATTTTCTATTAAGTTCCCAAATCAATCCGCGACATTTCGAAAACAACTTTATGACCGCTACTAAATGACATGTATTTTGATTTTTGACATATAAACAAAGCGTGCTCTGATTACACGGAAGTTGTGTCCAAGATACGACCGCATTGTTGACCTAGAACTACGCTGTTTTTTATATAATTCGCTTGTTTATAACATCGGATATTATTTTATAATGCTGTGAAATTTTAGAAATAACTATTCAGTAAAATGGTATGATCGTCCTGAAATGATTTTTTTTTGTAGAATTAGTTGACGATAATTGATTGATGACTCGTTCTTGCCCTCGCAGAACAATACACTAGCTGATCGTATGTCGCAATTTGTTTCATATCAATGCATTGGAAATTTACCTCGAACCCTGTTCCGGTGGCCGTTTTCGCAATTGACATAGACTCGGCTACAGTCGATTGAATTACTTGTTGCACCAGCACTATTATTCCACATTTCATAACTACATCAATATATCTTTGGCACCGCGTGGAAATAACAACAATGACAATACTTGCTAGTGTCAAATATCATGCTACATGGTATTTAGTATGGCCAGTCAAATCGCACTTTTAGGCACAATGCTACCTGCTTGGAAAAGGACTGAATATTTGCCTCAGCAGAGATTCATTACTAATTACCCTAGCACAAATATTTCCCTCCCACTGCATAATTTGCACCACTAAATAATCGCCAATCATAGCATCAAGAAATTAGGTAATTGTTGCATCGTTACAGGGTCAATGCACACGGGAGCAGATACAAATGGAGTTTCAGCGTAGCGAAGATGCACTATTTTTACGTACAGGTTATGAAGCACGCACGTACGCATACAAATAGCTTGTAGCAACCAAATATACACACAAGTGTCTCCGTTTTGCACGGTTCTCAACAGAAACCCTTTTTGTTAAAATTGCCGGTCTAGACCAGCTTAACTCTCATCCTTTGTGGAGAGAGTTTTGCTACCGTTATGTGAAATCAAAATTCCAGAACATTTAATCCTCAGCTCAAGCCGAAACGAAGAAATGTGATGTCGCAGAACAAGGACGAACAAGCGATGTTCGTTGCTTTGAATACAGAACTTGACTGAATGTTTGCCTCAGCGACATCCACTGTTTATACTCTAGGCAAATATTCCCATTCATTCTTCTTCTTTTCCTTTGTTCCCGGAGACTTTAAATTTTACGATTTCCCCTTCGTTGCTCGTCGATATGTTGTTCGTTATTGACAGCTCTGTTCGGGAAAGCACACAAATGGACAGAACAAATATATGGGGAAATGGGATTGCTTCAATTTAAAGCATATACAGACTGTGGGATCGTAGTATATAGCATATCAAACAAATCTTAGGAAATTTCCGATTCGTTTGGTATGTAAATCGCCAAAATCCGTTCGTGGCAAAAATAGTTATTAACGTTAGCTTTATTTCATAAAAACGTGACCTGTTTTCTGATTTGGCACCCTTAATGAAACACGTAGTTCTACGTCAAAAGTGCCGAAAGGAACAAGCATGTCCGTTAGTAGACTGGTTTAGTAACAATTGTCTTCCAATTCGCAAATGGTTTTTTTGACGTCGGCTACTAAATGTACAACGTAAACTAATCTGCACACACATTAGCCAAACTCACTTCATCCAACCCAATCAGAAACATCAACTAATTCACTGGTTCTTCTTCTTCTTCTTCTACTTCTTCTACTCATTTTTCTTCTTCTTATTATTATTATTAAATGGCACTAACGTTCATAGAGGAACTTCGCCGTCTCAACGTAATATTACCAAACAAAACGCTTTGAATACATTCTGAGTGGCAAGCTCTAGAATACGCATGACCACAGTGCAAGTCGGAGGAAATTTCTTTGGTGAAAAATTCCCCCGACCAGAACGGGAATCGAACCCAAACCCCCTGCATGTTAGAAGTGACGCTAACCACTCGGCCACGGGAGCACAAATTCACTGGTTCACTGATTCTCTAGTTTGTTAAAAAAAAGTGGTATTGATGAAATAAATCGTGATTTACTCAAATAATTGCTCAAAAAACAGCTTGAATTGGAAAAAAATCATCTCTCTTGTTAATATGAGCATGTTCAATGAGCAATGATGCAATTTGCTGGCATAAGAGAAAAAATGTGTTGGCATTTCGGTTTTGATAGAACAACTCACAGGCAAGTCACAACTATAGGCCGCAAATTCGAGGACAAAAAATAATCATCTCATTTTGAATTCTCCGGTTGTGTAGATATTTGAAATTGTGTGACACATTGCTATGTTCACTCTGAAAAAAAAACCGCACGAATAACATAACACGGCTGCTAGAATGTATCAGTAACGCTGAAGCTGATAAAGGTGCTCTCAATCGAAATGTTCTCGCTATTCCGGGACGAAGTAGACGGGAGCGGAGTCAATCGTTGCGTTGAGATGTGACGAGCGTTGAACTTCTGTATTCCATGCTGAACGTCAGCGTAAACCAATCGATTGTTTCGTTACCGAACTTTATAGCTACGTTGCGTAGAAGTCACATAGCTACAATCCCGTCTTAAGTCGGGATTCCACAGACGGATAGAAGATGACACTTTTCGACACGTCTGTTATGTAGAAAAGTTTGATTGAGCATCTTGCTGCAAAAAATTAGGATCTTTTTTTAGTGTTGAGTATCGACAAAAAAAATCGACATTACAAACCCCAAAAAAAACGAAAACTATGAGCGGTGAATGTGCGAAACCTTATCGCACCGAATTTTACTAATCAAGGCACTCGAAGAAACAGGTTGATAAAACAAGATACAGTCTCCACCTCTCTCTGATATGGTTCTCCTTTAACGGTCACGAAGATCGATGGGCTGGCCCTGAATGTTATGCTCGTTGTCAGCGCTATCCTTTCGGTGCTGAATTTAAATTAATCGCTCTTAACCCAGATATACCGTTTGCCATGATTCAGCAACAATGCAACCGGTTGTGTGGTTTGAACTTCACCAGTTTTCAATGTCGACCGGTAGACGCTTGAAAATTTCGACATTGCGAATCGTTATTAATTCAATTCGATCATTGGTTGCACAACGTAAGCCCGCCGCCTATCATCGAGTGTTTTTATTTATTTATTTTTTTGTACGGGCGCCGCACTGGAAGCAATTTCGTAGACACTTTTTTTTCTCGGTTCCGAAATTGAATCAAAGCTAATGCATCGGCAAATTGTGGTTTCAGTGAACGGATCCGATTTTAAATTGCCATTTAACAGCTTGACGGAAAGCTCAGCTATTTGTTAAAACATAATTAATCATGTGGGAACAAAAATGGGTATGAATTACAAACTAACATACGTTCCGAAGTCTATTTGGTAGCAAGACTCGATTCATCTCACAGACACGTCGATTTTCAACGCAATATGTGAAATGCGGTCAAATCAAGCGAAATAGTGAACTAGCCTCATTTCGTAAACATGTCGTCTGTTTTGCTGTTGAAGGTTTTACCATTTAATAATTTAGAATTTAAAACAATTTTTGAGAAAAAAAAATTATGATAATCGTTCAGTGAATTATACCCACCTTTAAATAATTTACAAGTTTCACATATTCTTTCTTTGAATTTCCATTTCATAGTGCTGCTCAATTTCGACGATGTTTTGCGATGTGTATGCGCAGGAAAGTATTTTGTGATGACTCCAAGTGCAATTTATTTTATTTTATTTTTATTTATTTTAAACACAACCTCGAAGATGTTTTGCTGCCTTTTTTAGATTGGAATGTGCCGATAGAATGGTTCTTCCAAAAAATAATGTCTTAAAGCACCCTGCTATAGTGGCCAAACAGTGGTTTAATTATAATAAAATCATAGGAAAGGACTAGCCATCTCGATCACCGAATTTCAACCAGATCAAGAACTTGTGGGATATCATGATTCGCGGAATTGATCATAATGGTCTTCGCAAACTTCGCAAAAACTTCACCCAATTAAGCATGTCGTTATGTCGACAATCAAAAACAGGCGACTACATTCATTCAGAAGGCAGAATTGTTTGAAGTGCATAGTGAAAAGAGTCGTCACGTTCCTAAATCCGAACACACATTAGCAACTAAGTATCACTTTCAGCGCCATTAAATGGTAGTGAAAAAAGGTCATATAATTTGTTGTTAGAGCAACTAAGGCGAGTCACACTGATAGAGAGCTTCCAGACAACTTTTTTGTTAGGGCAATCTGCCCGTTAGAAAGATTTTAGTTCAGTGACACAGAAATATCCTGTTTACGATGTCGCCTAGGAGTGCAATTTCTCGAAACGCATTGCGCTTATACAGAATAAATACAGAGCAAAATCAAGATTTTCGAAGTTTTGCTATGTGATCTCCATATATATTCATATATTGTATAAACAGTTTTTCAAAAACATTACAGCCTGTCTATTAGGTTCCGAGACTTAAACTACACTCAACAAAATTAAAGGAACAAGGAATTTTTTAATGATTTTTGAAAGGCTCTATCTTGATAATGAATTAGCACATGTAGATCAAATCTAGTTTAAGGAATCTTTTAGCTAAATTTTGTTGTAACCAATTCAATGCCGAGTCCGATTATTCCAAACATTCAGCTTTCATTTAAAAAATAAAATAAATTTCATAAAATACTCCGGATGATCGACTCTAAAATTCCGGATAATCCTTTCATTTGATATACATATTGATGGGGTTCTGAGAAAATGTGTAATCCGCAATTTTGTAGCGGCCGCCATCTTGGATTTAATTTTTTTATAAATAACTGAATTCTACTAGCCAATCTCTTTCATTTGATATACATATTGATGGGAAAAGATAAAGATGTGTTCCAAAGATCAAACGATCAACAGGAAGGGGGTTAAATTTCAATTAATGTGGTACAGCGCTACAGACAAAGTTACAAAGTTACAAAGTTACAAAGTCACAAACATACAAACGGTTCTACCTAGATAAAATCGTTTAATAAGTATGTGCAAATCATAATTATATTACGTTTGCCGAGAGAAAATTCGTTTTTTTATGACTCGATTATCCGGAGGATTGGATTATCCGGAGTGAAAATCAATACTCCGGATAATCGTGTCCGACCTGTATAAACATCATTTTTCGTGCAACATGCAAAATTTATAGAAAAATTGGAAAATTAGTGTCCGAGACACAACCGAATTATTAACGTAAGACTATAAACTTATTACTTTCAATTCGCCGTAAGACTATAAACTTATTAATTTTCAATTCATTTATCACTTCCAGTAGGTAGGAACGAAATTTTAAAATTGATGCTTTAGTAAAAATTTCTGGTGACCCCGATGCGTGACTTTGTTGTAACTTCAAAAACTGATTCTAATTTTTATATTCACTCGTCCGCACGTTTCGTAAAAAAATATTTGTTTGGCACCGGCAGCGCTTATTCGGATTATTTGGCTTGTCGCCGGTTGTTCTTGACAATATCGGGAAAATATAAATTGTAAAGTTTTACTAATCTTATCGTTGGTTTCTCATAAGTTCTGAACCCTGTTCCCATACTTCCATGAAATTTGTAAGATGCATATACCTAAATAATACAAACCTGACCATATTCGCCCACACCAAATTTTCATGCGGGTAACCACAGAAAATAATGTTCTAATTTTAGGTCTTTTTTAATTTCAGTAAAAAAACGCTCAAAAACACTCCTTTGTAAAACATTTGGCCGGTTATTTCGGCCAAACAGTATTGCAAGAAACTGTATTTAAGGTTGAAGAAACCAGAGCAGTTATAATTGAAGTTATTCTTAACATGCTGTATATTACTTGTCCTTCATCTGACATCCTCAATCTGTTGGATGAAACATCAGGTCCGCCTCAGCTGGAATATAGCGTAGAGAAACAATCAGCCCATCCATCTTCTTGAAATCTAAAACACTAGACTTCGATCAGTGCATTTCGCATCTTTTTTTTTAAGAACCCGATTTCCTTTACGCTCTCCTTGGCTGATTTTTAAATTTTCAAAAAACTCAAACTTTGACCGCTTTGCGCCACTCTCCTTAAGTCCGATTGAGTTGATATTTTGCGTTGGGTGTTTTTTCGAGGTGATGACCTTTTTTTATAGGGTAACATCTTAAAACGCATTTTTAATGAATGACTATTGTTTTAACTACAGATATTATAAATTTCTTCGAACAATGCAAATAAATAATTATAAATGGATCGTAGCACTGGATTGGATCATTTTTTCTCAAAGTTTTGCCACTTTCTTTTTTGCTTGAGCAATGGTCTTAATGTTTTGTCCGACACTGTAGTTCCCTCCTGTAATGGGACAAAACAAAGCTTTCCACATATTTTTCGATCAATGGCACATGGCCTGATCGACCATGGATTTTTATGAAGAATTTCGGAAAATGTGTGGAGTCAAAGATCGGCCTAATGAATGAATTATCGTATCGATAGAAACGTGGCGGCTATTTTCATCGCTCGAAAAATACGAACCAATGATTCCTCCAGCCTAGAAACCGCACCGACCAGTGCATTTTTCTACCTGCATTTACAGTTTTTCAGCGCAATGGAAAATAGGCACTATAATTCCAATTCTGAAACCTAAAGCAGACAGTACTAAACCCGGAGGTTACAGACCGATAGTAAATCGACGTCGTGCCACCGAATTGGACTTCACAGGTAACTGAACCCATGCCAGACTATAGCAACACGGAACTATTCGTTAGTCACTTAGAACAGGACACATAGAAAGACTGTTGCAGCTGCGGTTGACTAGGCAACAAGCATAGGCTTCGCCACTGCTCCAAACAAATCGAAGTCGCTACACATCTGCCAACATAGACGACGATTCGCACATGTGAAACGCCCTTTCGCGGATGTAAAAAGCATGAATCCTCTTGGAACAATAATTGACTTAATCTTAACTTCCTAAAGCATTTCGCTAACATCAAAAGAAGTTCTAGCAAACCAATGTATACGTATACTCGAACGTCGTAATCGATAATCCCTTTTTTAGCATCAACACTTGAGCCTAAAGCAATCAAAGCTTTTCAACAACCTGTGAATCTCAAGCACCAACATCGAAGCAGTGGAACGAATCTTAGAACCAACCTATAATGACGGCGGTGAATGTTTGGGCCATTTCCAACTAGCCTCATAACCTCCATAATAACTGAAGTCTTCCATTTCGATTGGCCCTTATCCAATTTACTGTTCGTCTTGTGGAAAAAAGAATAAACAACTAGCTATCACACGACTAGAAGAGCAGTCATTTTCTTGAAGAAGCATCTGAATCGAGTTCCGGAGGTGTGTATGGCTGTGTATGGCGAAAATGGCATGCGTCTCTCCCAAAAATTGACAATGACTAGTGAGGCTGAGAAATACCAGCGCAGGCGCAAATAGGTACTCTGTTCAAAGAGTTCAACCCCACCCGTTACCCGTCAAAAAGAATAACCAAACTGGTGTTGGAGCAGTGCAATAACCACCGTTCCGATTCACCTGACATATTTTGTGTATTCCCAGAAAAAGCGTTTGCTTCAAAAACAGCTGTGTAATATATCTATGGACATAAAAATGCTAATGTTTTTACCAGCTCCGCTAGATGTCTTGATGCATTATGTGGAAATCAGTCAAAACATCCGTGAATATCGTTAATTGAAAGTAATATAGAGAAACGGAGTATCACCCGAACTTAACCACTGTCTATTCCGGCATTGTTGGCAATGACAAATCCGATGAACGGGACAAACATGCACGAAATGAACCAAAACTCGACATCGCGGTATCATCCGAAGATGTCGCCAAGCGAATCAAAGCAGAATGTATTCAGTATAGGAAACAGTGTAACACACCCCAAAAATAAGTGATCGTAAATGCGCATCCGTAAGAGTTCTAACTCGGAACAGGATTGGGTATACATTGCTCACTCATATATACCTGATGAACTAGAAGCGTAAACGTGAGTCGTTAGAATTGAAAACTGGAATACGAACCTCCAAACACTCGTCCAGCCTTAGCGACTTTCTGGATGCCGAGTTCGCCGTACAGTTGCGCCAGTTCGTGGTTCATTCTCCTTCTCCATACTCCGTTTTCCTGTACAGCACCGTATATTGTTCTGAGCACTCGGCGTTCGAAAACACCAAGCGCTTGTGAGTCCTCTTCAAGCATCGTCCATGCTTCGTGCCCATAGAGAACAACCGGTCGAATTAGGGATTTGTACATGGTACACTTCGTACGGGGTCGGAGTTTGTTGGACCCCAAGGATTTGCGGAGCCTATGCGTCTATGCGTCTTCGAATTTCAAGACTGTTATTGTTGTCAGTTGTTATCAACGAGCCAAGGTAGACAAATTCCTCTACCACATCGAGCTCGTCGCCGTCGATCACAACACTACTACCAAGAATAGTTCTGTTGCGAACAGTGCCTCTTGCTAGCATGTATTTAGTCTTAGACGCATTGATCCCAAGCCCAATCAGCCCTGCTTCGTGTCGGGTATACAAGTCGGCTACCTTCGCATGTGTTCTTCCGATTATGTCAACGTCGCCGGCGAAGCAAATAAACTGACTACACTTGTTGAAAATCGTGCCCCGCATGTTGAAGCACGCTCTCCGCGTAACACCTTCCAGCGCCGCGTTGAAGAGCAGACAGGAGAGTCCATCGCCTTGTCGGAGTCCCCTGTGATTCTCAAATGATTCCGACAGCTCACCTGAGATCCGCACACCGTTCATCGTTGCCTGAATCAGTCTTGTCAGCTTTCGTGAAAAGCCGTGTTCGTCCATGATCCTCCATAGCTGTCGTCGGTTGATTGTATCATATGCGGCCTTAAAGTCAACGAAGACGTGGTATGTAGGGACTTGGTAATCGCGGCACTTTTGGAGGATCTGTCGCAGTGTAAAAATCTGGTCCGTCGTCGAGCAACCGGGCATGAATCCGACCTGATAACTTCCCAAAAATCTACTTACTATTGGCGATAGACGGCGGAAGACGATCTGAGACAGAATTTTGTAGGCCCCATTCAGGATTGTGATGGCACGATAATTCCCAGAATCCGATGCCATCACCGAAATTCGAGAACACAATTATTTTTTTTAATGATGATGGTCCCACCTCATTCCCCTGCAAAGGTTTGAGCAGGACGAGTTATCTTATTGATAATAATTGAGTTACTGTATTTCTTTATTACATCATACTAACCAGTGAGCACATTAAATTGAAAAGAAAACGGACTGGTTATACCACAGACATAGATTACTAATCGAAAGAACAATTCAAGCCTTTATCTAAAGTATTCATTCCATGGCATGTCGAGAGAATTTCCAACCCGGGAAGACCGAAGAAGACCGATCGGGAATTGAACCAAATGCCTTTTCAGTATTAACCATGAATTTACCAGGGAAATCCCGCTTTATAAGATCCCTGGCCACGGCCTGCAATTGCGATCGTTTCCGAGTTGTAACTCAAGCCTAATTCTAGCCGATACTTTAGGCCCATTACTTTACATATCCCAAGGCATGTCAAGAAAATTTCCAACCCGAAAAAATCCTTAACCGATCAGGAATTGAACCCAATACCTATATCAGCATTAGTCTTGAATTTACAAAGGAATTCACGCTTCACTGGATACCCTACAACGGTCTATTAATCGTTTCCGAGACCAGACAGCTGAGCAAACCTAAGCCTAATTCCAGTCGATACTTCAGGCCCTACATTCAACCTGGGGTATAAACTTGTCAACCTGAATCTGCAATGAGATCCGCGCAACACAGAAAAGTATTGATATAATGATCTGTTGAGAAGATGAATTTACAAGTACTCCTATTGAGCTATCCCTAGCTTACCTCAGGTTTCTACATTATACCCCTTGGAATGACTTTGTTTTATTCAATCAAAAATTCTTCTGCTTTTGTTCAATCTCACGTTTCGCTATGTTTGCGGACACACATACACACAAAAGACAACAATTTCTTCGTTTTATGAAAAAATAAAATAATGATGATGGTCACCTCATTATCCGAAGGAATATCTCGTGAAGGGTTATTCTGAACTAGGATCTTTGTGAGTTTATATTACATTACAAAAGTCCATAGCACAACATGATTTATCGCTAAAAACTAAGAAAATGATTCATTTTAATATCCTCCATCTCCGGTAATCAATAAACGGTAAACAAACAAAAAATAACCGGCCTAGAACTGAAGGACCTGCTAATTCAACAATACACGAGTGGAGAAATTTTGAGCGTTGGTAAATACGTAGTACACCTTTCTCCAAGCGTTCGATCGCTCATTGTTTGCCGTTTCTGTGCTGATTCATCGAGGGTCACAACTGTCGATTTCACTCGCCGGTAATTTTTGTTGCCTTGTCTTTATCAAAACGCACAAGCTATCATAATCGGGGTTACGCACTGCTGACCGGTCAGTGTCGTCACGCACAACGATAATGCTGCGAGCAACTGTTTCAGGGATTTAGCATATTTCATGCCTCAAACTAAACCTAAACTGTGTTAATCGCTTGTTTTAGAATCGATCAATAGTTTGTCTTACACTCCTGAACACGATGCGTGCTCCAAAAACCGCGTTGAAAGTATTTCCAGACGGTCTAATGTGTCGGAAATTGATTTGTTATCTTTTCCTTGAACTCTCACCGTATATCTTCCCTCCTAACTCTGATTACCCAACATTGCCTTTGAACCAGCACTTAATTAGTGTCCCTCACGTGCGATGGTCAAAGGCAGTTCCAATGGACTAGTAAAAGAAATGCCATGGGCAATGGATGAAAAAGCAAGTGACTAACACGCAGTCGGCTCACCCTCACTTTGGCATTGAGTCCTAAAGAATAATAAAGTCCACAAATGCCACTCAGCAGCTGGGCACTGGTTTACGAAACGTCCTTCCGAAATGATTCTTGTTTATGATACTGATACGCAATAAAAAAACAACGCTTCCATTCAGTAACCTTACGATACCATCCGTTGCGACTCGGAACCGGCGTTTGAGTTCACACAAAAAGAAATCCCAAACGAAGCAAAAGCATTGTTTCGTGATAAAAATCTTTTTTGAAAGAATATTTTTTCAATAAAACGACACAAGTCAATCAATCGTTGGAAGCATAAATTCCACTGCCGATCTGAAATGGAACTGTTCACAAGAAGCGCGCCAAGTAACGAGAATACATGGTGGAATAAGTTGCGAAATTAGAAAGTAGCAAATAGCGCTTAGTAACGGTTAATCTCGTTTTTTCAAGAATTCATATTAAAAGCCCACTTTCAGCACAGTTTGGATGAAACATGCTGGGCTAAGCATTTAGCACCGTTCGAGTGTGTGACACATGAAACATGTCCAACGAGCTAGGAGCAAGAAAAAAAATGGTCAAACGTGACACAGATTTTAAACCGCTTGTCGTACCGAACTGCATGTGAAACTTAATTCTCGCATAAGCACTATCGCAGAAAAAAGCACGCTTGTGCATAATCAAGTTTACGAAAATAAATAAATAATAGCCAGCCAGCAGTGGAGGAGATTTCCGACACCAAACTCGAAAAAGGCTCGACTGTATGCGGCTCAGCTCAAATGTATAGAAAAACAAGTTTGGCCACCGCCAGACCACCTCCCTGCGACCCCGTGCTTCCGCCAGCTCGCTCCAAGCACACGAATCAAGGTAAGTCTAAAAACCATCGTTTGCGGGGATTCAACGCGAGGTTCTCGCCGAAGTCTATGTAGAACCCCGTGCGATCTAGCATTGGCGCTAGACGAGGCCCAATAGCTGTCGCTAGGGGCTACCACACATTTGTATTTTTTTCGTCAGGGAGCTTTGTTGGTTTCTATCTCTCTGAAAAATAAGCAACATCGGTAGTGATTTTTCGACATTTTTATTAAGTGCGCTGTAATGTTTATTTTTCTCTTTTATTTATTGTCGACGCAAAGTTGTTGGTGCCCCATACTTCAGCAAAGGCTGGGCCTTTATAAAGAGAGCGATACGAATAATCAAGTATCTGCAATTGCATGTATCCCATGACCGCGATGGTATGAGTGTCGGGTAAACGTCGTTCGGCGCCAATATTTAGGTCACGATTTCGAAACTGTTGTCCAATTTAGGTTATATGACTGTGCGATTAACAGAAATGTGATATTTTCGCGGAATAACTGACCACCGATAAGGCGTTTATTGAGATGATTGTTCGTTACTGATCCACAGAAACTCATATTTCTTTTATTTCGATCAGTCCAATGCATGTAGGGTAACACGGGGTGATTTGGTCATATGGGGTGATTTGGACCACCTTTATCTTAAAAACTACGGCTCAACTTAGATTTTCTATAATGTCATTTCCTTCTATTGTTGAACCGTATGTACCTAAAGTAAAAAAAACTTTGGTAAAACTTCACAAGTAGAGGGAAACGGTAGTATATATACATCAAGTACTTTGAGCGTCAAAAAATGTGAGTTTTCCGATCGTGGTTTTAAGGTTTTTCCCACTGATTAAACAAACTTTTCGTGTATTGTGCAGTAAAGTTTTGTTCGCCTACAGAAGAGGAACAATTTGATGTAGCGCAACTGTAAGTTTGATAACAGTAAATGAAATTAATTTCATTTTAATTTTTGCGTGTTGTGTGGGGTGACATAGACACGTTTCTGTGGGGTGAATTGGTCCTACAGGTTTGAGACTTTTCTTTGGTCTAATTGATTCCAGATGCCGCTGAATTACAAAAAGAGGATGGACAGAAAACGTTGGAAGAAGGAGTAGCTTGAAAGAGCAACGCAGGCCATCGAGAACGGATTTTCTTTGACCAAGCATAATCTTTGTAGAATAAAGGGTGTGTCACATCAAATTGCATCACGGAAAAAACGCTGTAGAAATTCGCCCAGTAGACCGATCCTTTTGAAAATTTTAGACAGTAAAATGAAAACTATTAAACAACTTTTGGCATTTTATTTTTATTCATACTTCGAGCCCAAGCTCGTATGCTGGCACCTTCCTCTTTACCCCGTCTATAAGGTTCTGTACAACGTCAGGTTGTAGTTTTTTTTTAACAGAAATCCATTTTCTCTTGAAGTTCGCCTCCGATTTGACAACTTTTGGGTTCTTCCGGAGGGCCTGCTTCATAATCGCCCAATATTTCTCTATTGGGCGAAGGTCCGGCGCGTTGGGCGGGTTCATTTCCTTTGGCACGAAGGTGACCCCGTTGGCTTCGTACCACTCCAACACGTCCTTTGAATAGTGGCACGAAGCGAGATCCGTCCAGAAGATGGTCGGGCCCTCGTGCTGCTTCAATAGTGGTAGTAAGCGCTTCTGTAGGCACTCCTTAAGGTAAACCTGCCCGTTTACCGTGCCGGTCATCACGAAGGGGGCGCTCCGCTTTCCGCAAGAGCAGATCGCTTGCCACACCATGTACTTTTTGGCAAACTTGGATAGTTTCTGCTTGCGAATCTCCTCCGGAACGCTGAATTTGTCCTCTGCGGAGAAGAACAACAGGCCCGGCAGCTGACGAAAGTCCGCTTTGACGTAGGTTTCGTCGTCCATTACCAGGCAATGCGGCTTCGTCAGCATTTCGGTGTACAGCTTCCGGGCTCGCGTCTTCCCCACCATGTTTTGCCTTTCGTCGCTGTTAGGAGCCTTCTGAACCTTGTATGTAAGCAGGCCCTCCCGCTGCTTGGTCCGCTGGACGAATGAACTTGACAAATTCAGCTTATTGGCGACATCCCGGATCGAACTTCTCGGATCACGTCTAAACCTCTTAACTACGCGCTTGTGATCTTTTTCACTGACGGAGCATCCATTTTTGCCGTTCTTCACCTTCCGGTCGATGGTTAGGTTCTCGAAGTATCGTTTTAGTACTCTGCTGACCGTGGATTGGACGATTCCCAGCATCTTACCGATGTCCCGATGTGACAACTCCGGATTCTCGAAATGAGTGCACAGGATTAATTCACGACGCTCTTTTTCGTTCGACGACATTTTTCCAAATTTACGAAAAATTGACAGTGAAGCATGGCCAACGTGATCTATACACTCTTATCTGATTATAAGCGAAAGCTGAAGATATAATTCCTAAAAATTAAATTTCTACAGCGTTTTTTCCGTGATGCAATTTGATGTGACACACCCTTTAATCGCTGGACTTGAATCAATGGGTCCGATGTTCGAATCCCGTAATAGTTAAATAAAAATGTTCGTGTAGTTATTATTTTTCGTTAATTGGAAGTTTCGAAGTAAATGTTGTAAATATAATTAAAACTTGTGGGATATATGTTGAGTTAGCTGAATAAATGTTGTGTGATAACCAATTATTAGTTTTAGACGGAAGTTTTGTGCATTTACTAGCTTGCGGTGTAGCCTAAAAACCCGAATAATTTTCAGATAGGTCACGAGCCCAGGGTTGGGGCTCCTCTTCTGTTGTGGACAACTTTACAACCCCCGCACCTCGTTCTCTGAAAACTACAAGGTGGGTGTGTTTGCCATCATTGGATAGGTCCAATGATGAGAAGTTTGGCATAAACGGTGTTCATTGGAAACAGCCGTAGTGTCTGTTTGAATTGGAGAACGCGGACAAACGGTGTCGCGGGTCCCTCGCAGTGCAGGTGCAAGCCGCGAAACAAACCGGGGTTTGGAAAAAAAGGATAAACCCGCCCTCAGGTGTTGGGGTGTCTCATTGCCGGGCAAACGAAAACACGGCGGTTGGTCTCCCTCGCGGGAGTGGCGCTTAAGCCAACCGCTTACCTGCGCAAACCCTCCGGTAGCGACGAACTCGTGCGCTTTCCCGGCGTCGCGGGTTACAAGTGTTTGAAAATGCTCGACCAACAGTGAAAAGATTCATGCAGAATTCGAGATGGTGTCAATACAACTGGTCTGGAATCTGGCCAAGACACCTGGTATCGATCGTAAAACATTGTTACTGAATGTAACATTATCCCAAAATACTTTACATAAACATAAGTATGTTTTTTTCGATAAAACACACACTGGACCAAATGTTTTCAAAGCGTAATATATCATGGAAGCTTCTTCGCATGATCGCCAGCGTTAGTTCAATATCGAGATTTGTACCGAATATACTTGATCAAGGAAGTTATATGGTGATCTACATTATCATTACAGTCGTTTTTATTGTTATTTTTACGCTCTCGGTTACCTTCTCAGGTTTCCCAAATATAGCTCTCCGTCGTTGTGTAGAGCCCAGCGTTGGTCCCTAGGGGGGATTTTGATGCACGCTGATTGGAGGGCGCAGCAGGAAAAAGTCGTGGTTAACGTGTTAAAATCTAATTACTAAAAATAAAAAATAAAAACAAAAACAAAAATAATCGAAATTCTAAAAATCTAATTTTTCTTTTGGTTCTCAAATGGGGATCAACACTAGGGTAGGAGCCTACCTGTTGGTCTCAAATGTTCCTATCTCACGCCTCCACGAAGATCATATGACGACATTTTTAGATCGGGCGTGAACTGGAAACACACACCTGGTCTTGGCTCCGAGAACGGGTGTCGAAAGTGGCTAAGTGAGGGGGTGCGAGCGAGTCAGAGCGCTATATCTCTCCCGGGGAAGGCCTCCCGGGTCATGGAGGCCTTGCCAACCCGCTGTCTCCCGGGCAAAGGAGATACACCCAGAAAATGGAGCTACGTTCACGAAGAATACTCAGAATGCGATCGCCCGAGGAGGGTCCCCGAACTGGAGCTGGTCCTGGAACGGGTGTAAGAGCGAGCGGCCAGCGGCTGGAGGGCGATGTGCAAGAGCGGGCCACCAGCCGGGTTCAACCCGAAGAGCTACCGCCACACGGAAACAGCAGCCATCGACATCACCAACGAAACGCTGCGCCTACGAGGCGTGTTGCGACTGTCAGACGACAGTCGTCCACACTTGTGGGTACTACTAGGCGACGGATCATGTGGACACATGAAATGAATGAATTCGTGATCCGCGCCTATTACATCTGCACTGCTTTGGAGACGGACATGAGCGGTCGCCCTCGAATACTCGCAATGTTCGAGGAAGCGTATCCAGAGTTCGTCGGGAGGCTTGACCAAAACGCGATGAACGCGAGGCGTAGAGCGATTGTACGCAACAATATGCTCTCCCAAACGCAAGTCGACGAGATCAAGCAGCAGGTGCAGAGAGAACTAAGCTCCAGAACAAGCAGAGCAAGCGATGTGTCGAGACGAAGTTCAGTACGGCTGAGCAATTCATTCGCGAGTGGGGCACGCGAATCAGCACCAGTGGAGGCCACAGTACAACAACCCCCTGAGCCGGAAGATCCACAGCCAGATCAACAACTACTACGCGATCTGGTCTTCCATTACGACGAGGCGATCTCACAGTTCCGCGACACGGACCCTTTGTCGCGCCCCAGGATCCCGAAGTTGCAGCATTCCCGCAGGCTGACAAGTGCAGTAAAGCTCATGAACGAGCACGTTCTTCCGCTGCACTTGGTTGATGCTGAGAACATGGAGGAGCTGCAACTGAAAGTTTACTGTGCTGCTGTGGCGACCGCCAAAAGTTTAGGATACCGTATTAGGCCAAGAGGCGGACTGCTCCAACATCTCCGTGAAAGGCGTGAGCCTCCATGGCGAAGGAGATTGGAGCAACGGATCCTAAACAAGCGCGCCGCAATTGGAAGACTGATGGCGTACAAAAGAGGCAGCAGATCGGCGAAATTATGTCGCCAAGTTGCTGTGATCGTGCGGCCTACTGAACTTCGCCAGCTGGGAGCTCACCAGCTGACGGAAAAACTCGACACACTGGTACAGCAATTGAGCGTCCTAACTAAACGGCTGAAACGTTACTCTGACTCTGCAAAGCGCCAGGAACAAAATCGGATGTTCAGAGATAACGAAAAAGCGTTCTACGACCACATTAGCGACGAGAAGCCCGACTACCGCGAAGGTTTGCCAGATATTAGCGATGTGACGAACTTCTGGGCTGGTATTTGGGAGACCCCAGTAGAACATCGCGACGGGCAAATGTGGTTAAGACGGGAGGAGGAGAGATGCCAGCTATCATCGTCGGAGAGAACGATGTCCGCGAAGCCTCGCGGTACCTGAGGAACTGGGCAGCACCGGGCCCCGATGGTGTCCAGAACTTTTGGCACAAGAAGCTGACCGTCGCACATCCAAAGATAGCTGAGTGCTTCAACAAGGTGCTACGTGACCCACACAACCTTCCTGAATTCGCCACCCGTGGCGTCACCTTCCTCCTCCCGAAAGACAGCAACACATTGAACCCATCAAAGTACAGACCGATAACGTGCCTATCGAGTCTGTACAAAATACTGAGCAGCATAATTACCGCCAAAGTTTCTGCTCACTGCGAACAGCATCACATCATCGCAGAAGAGCAGAAAGGATGCAGGAAAAATACGCATGGCTGCAAAGACCAGGCCATCATCGACGCAGCCATAGTCGGCCAGGCGGTATATAACCAGCGGAACCTAAGTATGGCCTACATCGATTACAGGAAGGCTTATGACTCCATACCTCACTCGTTTCTCGTCCGGGTATTGGAGCTCTACAAAATTGATCCCGTCGTCGTTAGGTTCCTGCAGCATGCGATGAGGCAGTGGAGTACGTCTCTGCACCTCAGTGATGGGGAAAATGTGTTGCAGTCTAGAACGCTGCAGATAAAGAGGGGGATATTCCAAGGCGACTCTTTCAGCCCGCTTTGGTTTTGTCTGGCACTGAACCCCCTCAGTAGGACGCTCAATAGAAACGGTCATGGCTATAAAATAAGGTATGGCGACGGCGCCCACGAAGAAGTGACCCATACCTTTTACATGGACGATCTCAAGGTCTACGCTGATTCACGTCAGCGTCTAGGTGTAGCTATCCGGGTTGTCGAAGACATAAGCAGGGACATCTGTATGGAGTTCGGCCTCGACAAGTGTCGCTGTGTCCACCTGCTGAAAGGACAACTTACCGAATCCGGAGGCTACGAGGTCTATGACGGCGAGTTTATAAGAGACATGGTTCGTGGCGAATCCTATAAATATCTTGGATTCCGACAGCTCACCGGGATTCGCCACTCCGACATCAAGACGGAGCTGCGAGACAAGTTCTTGAGTCGAGTGAACTGTGTCCTGAGGACTTTCCTCAACGCGGGGAACAAGGTACGCGCGATCAACACATTCGCGGTTCCCCTGCTGACCTTCAGTTTTGGTGTAGTCAAATGGAGCAAAACTAACCTAGAGGACCTTGAGAGGAGGATGAGGAAAGCATTCAAAGAGGCCGGAATGCACCATCCTCAATCGGCACTGGAGAGAGTTTCACTACCACGCAAAGAAGGGGGACTTGGAATCGTCGACATTTCTGCACTGTGTGTTGCCCAGGTACGACAACTGCGCGAGTACTTCGCAGAACGCGCCAACCAAAACGCGCTATACCGGGCTGTCTGCGCCGCCGACAGAGGATACAGCGCTCTGCACTTGGCGCAAGCGGAGTACCAACTCAACTGCAATCTGCAGACAGTGGAGGAGAAGATTGCAGCTTGGAAGCAGAAGGCAGTGCATGGTGCCCACCCCCATCAACTGGACCGGCCACACGTCGACAAGGCCGCATCTAATCTGTGGCTAACGCGTGGTGAACTCTCTTCAGTAGTAGAAGCCGACATGATAGCCATCCAGGACAGGATAATGCCGACGAGAAACTGCAGGCGGTACGTCTGGCATCAAGACGTTGATGACATTTGCCGGATGTGCCATCAACCAGGTGAAAACATAGAGCACATTATGGGAGGCTGTCCCGTTTTGGCCAACGCAGCCTACACCGAGCGCCACAACAACGTGGCCCGTATTGTTCATCGACAACTGGCGCTCCAATGTGCTCTACTGGAAGACAACGTACCAAACTACCGGTACCTGCCTGCACCTGTCCTGGAAAATGACCGTTTCAAGCTGTACTGGGATCGCACTGTTCTGACCGACCTCTCGATCCACCACAACCGCCCAGATATAATGGTTTACGACAAGAGCGACCGCAAAGTCACCATCATCGATGTCGCTATTCCACTGAACCAGAATCTGGAGGAGACCCACGGTCGCAAAATCTGCAAGTACCGACCATTGGCCGTGGAGCTCAAGGAACTGTGGGGGCTAAGGGAGGTCCCAAGAATTGTTCCAGTCGTTCTCTCTGGAACTGGAATTATCCCGAAGACACTTCTGGAAGCGCTATCCAAAGCCGGCATCCAAAAGTCGGTCATCCTTAGCACCTGCGCGATTGTCCGACAATTCCTCGGTCAGGACTAAAACAGCACGAGCATGCAGATACGTGCATTCCGCAGAGCCTAGTCCCCCTTTGGCATTCAGAAGCCCGGGGGCAGGTGAAAATTCTGGCTAGGTTCGCCTAGTTAAGAAGTGAGATAAGTCTGCCAAAAATCTAAGAATAAAAAATTTAAATCTGAAAATCTGAAAACTTAAAAATTTAAATATTTAAAAATTCTATAATTTAAAATCAAAAATTTAAAAATTTAAAAATTTTCAAATTTAAGATTTTTGAATCACATCACTTACCGCAGTGAATCCTGATTTTTTTTTAACCATTCCCACTAACAACTATTCCTTCCATGATAAACGCTAGGGAACCACGCTATAGAGCCGACCCTTCTGGCCTTCGGGCGGCGAATATCATACTAACATTCCTTCCCTTCCCCTGGTGACTGTAAGGACGTGGCCGGCGTCGTTATTGACCGTTTAAAGCTCGAATCACCGAAAATTGCACAACGAGAATGATTTGCTAGTCCCAAGCATCATTCTGTGTGTTCTTTGTGCAATTTGGTTGGTTCAGGTCAATCACGGAGAGCAACTACGAATTGTACAGTCTACCCAAGCTCAAGCTCAAGCTCATTCTTCGCCATACTTGAGCTATTCGGTCTTGCAATGAGAAAAACTTATCAATGAAAGTATTGATTTGGTAAATGAACCTGACAAATTAATACAGCCGACGGCCAGTGGATGTAAACTGAATTTTTTTCATCCACGGCCAGTGGATGAAAAACTGAATTGAAAATCTAAAATTTCAATAAAAGAAAATCTGTACGGCAAATTTCGAGTCCAATCGGTAGCTAATATTTAGTATGTCCACCTCCATTTCGGATGACTTTGAAAACTCGATTTGGCATCGAGTCAGACAGCTTTTAAAGTATTGCCATATTGATTATAGCCCAACATTCCTGAATTACAGCCTTGAGACTGGAAATGTTGTCAAATTGTCATCCGTTTGCATAGACCATCTCGGCCAAGATTCTCCATGGGTTCTCTATGGGATTGCAATCGACTGCCAGCAGGTCATTTACGAAGTGGAATGTCCTTCTCGGCAAACCATGCCTTCGATTGCTTGGAAACGTGGATCTATGCATAATCCTGCTGAAAAAACGACATCCTCGGTAGTGCTATTCTCAATATGGCCAATCAAAACGTCCTCCAGTAATTGAAGATACTTTTCAGAGTTCATTCGGGTGAAAATGAAACAAATGAGAAGCTTGCTGTGATAGGAAACGGCTCCCCACACTGTCAAATTTCCGCCCCCAAATTTCTCCATTCTAGTTTCCATTCCATGTATTGTCGGGCGAAAATGAGATGGTTCTGCTTATGGGTGGCGGTCAGTTTCGGCTTCCCTTGAGGTTTCTTCCACATGATGTTTGGTGACTCATTCAAGATGCGCGCAATATGCCTCTTCGTTACTGGAACAACCGCTTCTTCCTTAATGTATGAGCAGGACATCGTTTCCTGGTTGCTTCGTGTCTTATTCGACCTTTAAGACGCAAAGTAACTTTGGTGTTCCCATTTGTTGGTCGTTATATCCCATATTTCTGACACTATTTAAAGAAATTCCGTACCACTTTCTTATATAGACCAATTTTTGTTACGATCGAGCGATTAGAAAACTTTTGTTCACTGAATATCTTTATTATTTTCCGCCCCTCTTCCTTCAATAGAATACCTTTCGCCATTCCTTTAAATTCTACGTAAATCACTAATCTGACCAACTTCTTACGTTGCACATCTAATATTTATATTGTAAATTGAACATTCCCAAGTATTTTTTCAAAAAACACGGATAAAGGCTTGGTGATTATGCGAAAACTGTTTCTTTTTTGCCCTGCGGCTAAACGTATGTCTCGGGGAAAAAACGACGTTTGAATGTTTATATCCACCGATGTCGCCTTGTGTGTGTGATTGTTACGCACGTCCTTTCAATAAAAGTGACTTAAATGTACTATCACTACAGCAAATAAGTATCCCGATAAAAAGAACATTCCTAGTCGTTTTGTAAGTGTTTCAAGTGCGGCAGAACGAATGTCTATCACTGTAGCACCAGAGCAGTCGGAATATCGTGAATCACATTCCTGTGAAACTGCTTTGAATTTGGTGTTAGCTAAATGGAAGGAATATATCAAGAACAAAGAAACGGTCTTTGCAGTATTCTTGGATCTGAAGCGCGCCTTTGAAACTATTTCCAGGTCCTTGTTGTTACAAACTTTACGTCGCTTTGGTTTAGAGGGTTCGGCATATAAATGGTTCGAAAGTTATTTGAGTAATCGAATGCAGAGGAATGTTTTTGCTAATTCTGTTTCTGAACCAATAGCTAGTACGTTTGGTGTTCCACAAAGAAGCTTGCTAGGGTCTATCTTATTCATAATGTATATAAATGACATGAAACGAGTCTTACGTATTTGCGATATAAATTTATTTGCTGACGATACAGTTCTGTTCATAGCAGCTAGAGAATTGGAATCCATTTGTATTCTCTCAATATTTGGTTGAACTATAAGCAATTAAAATTAAATGTTGGAAAAATCAAGTACATGGTATTTTCTTCGAGATATTATAACACCGAGTGTTTTTTAAAGATAAATAGTGAGACACTTGATCGTGTTAGAGAGATAAAGTATCTTGGTGTTACTATAGATGACAAACTGCTTTTTAAGTCTCACATAGACAATGTCATAAAAAAAATGCAATAAAATACGGTATCATGTGCCGTTTAAGAAATGAGTTGACAATTTCAAGTAAGATTCAACTATATAAATCGATAATATCGCCACACATAGACTTTTGTTCATCCATTCTTTTCCTTGCTAACGCAACACAAATTTTGAGGTTACAACGTTTACAAAATAAAGTAATGCGTTTGATTCTGCGTTGTAATAGAATCAATTCCTCAGCTCTCATGCTAAACACGCTTCAAAGACTATCTGTGAGGCAAAGAATAGTATATTTGACCATGGTGTTTGTTTTCAAAATTATAAAAGGATTGTTGCCTCGATATTTGTTTGATCGAATTGAAAGAGGAAGTGATATTCATCGATATAATACTAGAAATGCTGACGAAGTAAGAATACCAATCTTTTTAAAGTAAAGTGTCACAGAACTCCCTGTTTTTCAAAGGTGTTACTTATTTCAATTCGATGCCTAGGCACATTAAAAAGGCAACCACATTATCGGATTTTAAACGGCAATGTATTTCACATGTCAAAAATGTGATTTGAATAGTGAGACTGTAAATGACGAAGTAGTTTTTAACGATTTTTTACGAGTTGCATTGTATATGTATGGAAAATGAACTGCCACCTTCGTTTCAATGACAATGAAGGATTTTTTTATATGTTTATAGAAATTAAAAGAAAAAAAAGAAAATAGAATGTAGTCTACATAAGTTTGAGCACGCGTGCGTTAATGCAGCTATGAGAATTCTGAATTGTGATAACGATTGAAACATAGTAGAGTTTGTTCTTATTGTGGAATTGAATATGCAAATCTTGATAAAAAGAAGCACAGCTATGATTGTCGTTTGGTTGAAGATCGAGAGAGCAAATGTTGTCGTGTTAAGAAGACCAATGAGCTTTTTTTGAAGAATCAAGCAGACAACCGTCAGAATGAACGGAAAGACTACAACCTGAAATTCAATTAACGGGCCAAATGTTTGATTAATCTGGAGATTAGAACAAGTTGTCTGACAAATTTGGCAGTCAAGTTACAGTGAACTCAGAAGATGATGTGGGATGGCTTGACGGGGTAGCACGTGTTTCTTCTTGTGAATTGGCTGAACTGAAAGAATTATTGTTTACTTCGTTCAAGCATGTTCAATGAAACGATAGAATAGATGAAGCTTAGTGAAACACTGGTATCACAGAGAGGTGATTTCATATCTGTAGATTAAATCATTCGTTTTTTTTCTGTAAAACTGGTTATGTATTATTTAATTATTATTTAATTACCTAGATAATCGACCAACTCAAGCCTATGCAGGGGAATGAGGAGGGACTTTCATTATTAAATATTCTCAAATTCAGTTCCCTCAATTTTCGGTATGTCAATTATGAGCGTATGTCCAGAAGCAGTGAGAACCGTAGGTAAAGGCTTTGCAACGCTTTGATTCGTTTTTACCAAACAGTGCTATAGAAATGTTCAGAAAAGCCCCAACAGAGATAGGTAAGGTAATAATATCTTCTATATATATAAAAATGAATTTCTGTCTGTCTGTCTGATTCTTATGGACTCGGAAACCACTGAACTGATCAACATGAAAATTGGTATGTAGGGGTTATTGGAGCCGGGGAAGGTTTCCGTGATAGTTTGAGACCCCTCCCCCTCTCTAAGGGGGGGCTGCCATACAAATTAAACACAAATTTCCACATTACTCGGGTGTGTGCCATGTGGAGGATTTAGGATGCAATAAATGTTTCTATGGTGGTTAGACATTCCTCCCGCTCTCTAAGGGTGGGCTGTCATATAAATGAAACCCAAATTTCTGCATAGCTTGAAAACTTATCAAGAAAATGGAGCCAAATTTGGCATGTGAAGGTTTTACGGGGCACGAAATATTTGATCTTTGTTCGAAAAATGGATTTTAATAGGAATTGTCCGATTTAGGGCTTTCTTTATTCTATCATATTTTCTGTATAAAACATTTATTCCATGTAACGGAGAAACATGTTATTTGCAAGTGATTGAAAAATCTTGAACGAGAATTGTGTCTGAAAATAATCTGATATTATAATGATGAGTTTTGTTAGAAATATTAGGAATTTTATAGTAAAAGGTAAATTAAACGGGGTCGTTTGAAAGATCAATCAATGAACAGTTCTGCGATTAGACCCATGAACTTGCTCATAGTAAGAAAACGTGAATGTTTGAGGGTATTGAGAACAAAAAACAAATTTTGGGCGGGACGAAGTTTGCCGGGTCAGCTAGTTGTATATAAATGTCTCTTCTAGCTACAGAGGACCGACAAAACGCAGCAAGAAGACACTCAGCTACCGTAAAAATCGAAGAGGAATACTTGAGGCACAAGGCTGCGCACTCATCCATCCAAATCAACACATTTTCGCACCATTTCCATCATTGTTTTGGTTTGCCGGTTATCATTACTTCCTGGGTGGATAATTGATATTGAAGCAGACGCGGAACTGTATTTGGCATATGAATTAATTGATTTCCAACTTGATGCCCCGACTTGTGCTTCCATCACTTCCGATTAACAGGCTTGAAATGACGCTAGCTGGGCGTTGTTCGATTTTGTTTGCATTGATGGCTTGTGGCTATATGGCGACATAAAAAAAAACTTGTATTGAAATAGATTTTTTTATCATACGAACAATTGATATTTGAGGAACAATACAATAAACCATAATTACATTCACTATCAAGGCGTATTTGCTTGTTCTTATTCTAAATTCTAAATTGAAATGTCAAATTACATGCAATGGGAATAGGAATGTTAATATCCTAAAAGTTTCGGAACTGAAATCAAGCCAGGAAGCTCCCTTGAGTTGTGATTGGCATCGAAGTCACTATGTCATCTACCACGAGAGCCACACGCACACGAGACCAGAAAGATAATAAGACATGACAACTTCAATTGCTAACAATTGATTGATTTGACCAATAATTTTATTTCTCTATCTCGTGACATTTACACCTGACTCAAATCAACATTAAAAATTTATAATAATTGATTATTCAATAAGAAAAACTTGTTTTTATATTGAAAAAAAAGGAATGAAATGAGCAAACCATTCGTGTTCAGGCAGAGTTATCACACTTCTTGACTAGACGTACCTAACCAGAACATTTCACCTACCTCCGGGCTTCTTGATGTATGCCCGTACGGTTTGGTCCAGACCAAGGAATTGTCGGACAATCGCACAGATACTAAAGAAGTCCGACTTTTGGATACCGACCAATTCCTTCTCCATATTCAACACTTTTTTCCCTTTCAGAATCGTCTTCGGGACAGTTCCAGTTCCAGATAGAACGACTGGAACAATTCTTTGGACCTCCTTCGGCCAATCGTCGTTACTTGCAGATTTTGCGACCGCGAGTCTCCTCCAGATTTTGGTTCAGTGGAATAGCGCCATCAATAATGGGGACTTGTCCATCGCTTTTGTCGTATACCATGATATCTGGTCGGTTGTGGTGGATCGAGAGGACGATCCCAGTACAGCTTGAAACGGATCGAAAGCGCGATCCCAGTACAGCATGAAACGGCCATTTCTAGGACAAGTCGGTAATTTGGTACGTTCCAATTGACCACATAGGAGCGCCAGTTGTCTATTGACAATGCGGGCCACGGCGTTGTGGCGTTCGGTGCTGACTGTGTTGACCAAAACGAGGCAGCATCCCATAATGTGCTGCATATTTTCTTCGGATTGATGGCACATCAGGCAAATCTCATCAACGTCTTAATGCCAGACGTATCGCAGGAGACAGTCCAAACTAATTTTGGAAAAATTGGGTATGCCAATATG
Source organism: Toxorhynchites rutilus septentrionalis (assembly GCF_029784135.1). NCBI lineage: Eukaryota > Metazoa > Arthropoda > Insecta > Diptera > Culicidae > Toxorhynchites > Toxorhynchites rutilus. Next base: position 138,003,221 of record NC_073746.1, on the reverse strand, counting down.
TTTAACCCTTTCGCTACGAACGTCGTCTATAGACGACATCAGAGTGATACTGCACAGCGATTACACCAGCGCGATATGCATACTTTTCGGCGCATTGCCGTTCAACGGTAGCACTTCGACGGAGCACACTGCCGTAGTGAAAGGGTTAATTAGCTTATATATCAACATACAAAAAGCTTAGATGATTTTTAAGAAACTGAAATTTTTTGAGAAACGAAAACTGCATCGACCGGTGAATTCAACACATGACGAATTTCACGCCAACTCGTCTTAGGAGAATACTTTAAGACTTACAAAATTTTGGTCACAGAAAGAAATGTAGGGAACCGTTTAAATTTTTATAAAAAAAATATTTAAAGAATTATGTTTTTTAAATTTTTATTGAATATTTCTTTTTCAAAAATCGAAATTCAATTTTCTCAATAACGAATTTTTTTAAATTCTAAAAAAATTGTGTGAATCAGGGCCCGATATCTTCGAAGGTGAAAAATGAAGACAGACTCTACTCTCAGTAGCTTCGCTTCGACTAGAACTGCTCCAGCAGTCGCCGCCAACAAAAAGTGACTTGACTAGCGTTGACTAGCGAGGATGACTTGTGAACTAGTCCAGTCAATAGTTATTTGAACTGACGCGACTAATGAATACAAATCTGCCTCTTCATTCAACTGCCTTCAATCCGCACTTCCTTTTCCCCCTGACACTAATTTTATACCCACGTACGCAATCTCATTTTTACGTCCATATAAAGGAATATAAAAAAAAGGAAAACATGATTTCGAAATAAAAAGGCTCCCAAAAGGTCGATTTCCGGCCAAAAAATTTTTTTTGGAGATGACGCCAGATCTCCGATGTTCGATGGTGCTGAAACTTTGCACAGATCATTTTTTTTGGGCCAATAAACAAAATGTACATGGTTGGTTTTTGAAATTTGACATGACCATTTTCGCTGCCACCCTAATGCAACAACAACTCTATCTACAAAAGCTATTCTAAAAGTATCACGATTTTTGTATACCCACGGATTATTTATATTCGTGTTCAGTTGTTGACATGCTCGGGCTTCCGGCACGCTTTGCGTCGTTTACATCTTTTCGACCCTCCGAGAATATTTTGTTCGAGCTTCGATAATCGTTGTTTCGCTCCAAGGTAGGTTCACCAGATGTCACAATCAACATTTGGAATGTGCTCGCACATTTCATTTTGTTTTTCACACAAAATTTTATACAGATTCTTTGATCCATTTTGCCTATTGCAAAACCAAAGAAGATGAACCAAAGCTGTTATTTTCCTGTAGGAGGACCAATCGAATGATTTCTGTCCTACATCACAATGTACATTCTTTTATCAAACTAATACTATAGAAAAGTTCACATATTTTTGTATTTTATTGAGGTTTTTTATTGAAATTGAAAACACCTTCCAGACATATTTGCTGTAAATCGAATTTATTGCCCAATAATGTCGTACAAAATTGAATGAAATTGATGGTAAGTGGTAGCTAATAAATTAAACTGTCTTTCGGTGTAAAAACATTACCAGGTGATTGCTTTCCAAAGACATGAAAAATTATGAAAATGGCTGTTCGATTTTTCGAACGCTTGGCCTAATATGGGTTATATCGATTAGCTTGATTCATTTATAATCCGGAATCACAAAACCAGTTGCAAGGAAAAAAAATTATATCAGAATGCAGATAAATTATTGTCCTTTCCAGGAATAATGATTGAAAATATTATTCCGTTACAGTTTTACTGAATTTTCGTACTTTTCTTCGGATAGCATCCATCAAAGTTTGGACACTCTGTTGGACAGCCTCATTCAACTGAATCAATCCTTAAATGTGAACTGAATTCTTTGGATCTGAAGAAGATAGTTGAGACTAACCGCAAATCAGTCAGATCTGTTGAGTGTTATTCTAGAAAGTTTGGGTTTGGAACGAGATTTATGCCGGACTAAATGAGTTTCGCAAAAAATTCGGCACAAAACAATCTTTGATGCTGTCCATGAACAATTCAAGCGAATAACTATGGGTGACGAGACATGAGTATTTAACACATGAATCAATCCAGTGAAGGCGAGCCAGTACCCTAACAAACATCGTCGATTTCACCCAAACACAGAATCTATCTTCCACTCGATAGAGCAATTTATTTGTGGGAAACAAATCATGGATGAGTTTGGCTCAACGATAACGCATCATCCCATAATGAGTTACTGATTCACAAGTTTCATACCAAAAACAACACGAATACATTTAACAATTGTTACATTCACCTAACCTGGTACAATGGGAATTTTATATTTACGATGGACTTGAAAAACTACGGATTGCATACCACAAATCCAAAACATTCCAAAATCATCCGTTTTATCAATCTAGAGGGTGTAACAGTGAAAATTGGTAACCTAGCTGCTATTTTCTATTCCCTCTTCTCTACATAACATGCAATAAATGGTATAAATGGAACTGTTCGGACTTATTTGGATTTATTTTTAAACCAGATTCCAAAAGGCATCCCCTCGTTCCTTCCTAAGTGGGTTACGTAATATTTGAATATTTGAATGATCCCATTAAGCTCATTAATGACAGTTTTGAGTGGCTTGAAGCGTATTCTTGATTTTATTGTTTCGGATATTAGCCCCTTTAGTGTTTCATAAATCAGTTGTAGATAATTTGAGAAGCAAAACCGCCCATCATACCCATGATAGTTCAACGTTTCAACTTACCCCGCTCTACATACCAACTTGAAACAATACCTATGAACACTTAATATTTTGAAAATTGATATTTTTCGGAATATCCAGTTTGAACCTTTATTATTTATCGAAAGTCATCTGTCATACCTTGTTTCAATTTCCATTTTTCAATTTCCAAAAAACTCAAACTTTGCGCCACTCTCCCTTAAGTCCGACTGAGTTGATATTTGACATAGGGTGTTTTTTCGAGGTGGTGAACATGTTGTATAGGGTCACTTTTTGAAATTTTAGGGTCGCTTTTTTCCCATACATTCATTAGCACCCTAATAAACATCATCAAACAAATTTATATTGCATACTGAACATGCGCACCAAAAAAGCTATAGCTGCCACTCATACCATGAGAAATAAAATTACAAATCAGTCTTGCAGAACAATGCGTGTACATGTCACCGATCAACCCTCAGAACATGTGTTGAGCAACGATCTGTTAACAGTGAAAGGTACCAAAATCTGCATATCGATATAGATACTTCTTGTACCAATTACGAAAATAACCTCCATGCGCAATGTCACTCCCTTATCTCGGCAATGCAATTGCAATTTTATCTCTTTTCTAGCTGCTGCCGTACGAGATGTTGTCACCTTAAAACTTGATCTGGTACAGCATGACTGTATCCGATTTCCTCATAGCCATATAGCTATGCAGGCGTCACATGCGGCCGCCAATGCATGCAAACACCAGCCGGTTAAAGCCCAATAACTAGCTAACTTTCAAATCAATAGACCTAGTAACCTAGAACAGCGTAAGTGAGAACCAATTTTCCAACAAACGCTTTAAGCTGTACTGGAACCGTTGGCCAATTGGGCTATGCGTACGTGGTAAGCAGTTGGTTCGCGTATTTGGTGTGTTGTTCGTTTTGGTGCCTGAATGAGGTGCACCTGTAGTTACGATAACAGCATGACAACACAAGTAGTCCTTCTTCCAGACGCTCAAATGTAGTTGAAATTTGTAATTATGATACAAGTACTTATCAGGATACCACAAATGGTAGTTGAATACATGCTCATTTCACGAAAAAACATTAGTTTTCTTTATGTTCGATAATGGAAAGGAAACAGCAGCTATCATTAGTTCTGAATCAAATTTGCTCATTAGACAAACCTCTAATGTTCAATAATGCTGCGAAATTGAGTAATCATTAGCATTCTTGCTTCGGATGCGCAACAGTCGGATGCTGACAGTTTTCTGTAAAATTATATTCATGTTACAAGTAACTCCAGAAGCAGCATCTACTTATAAAGGACATTAAAACTTAGTTCACTTTTTCATATATGTGTAGTACAGGGACGTTCGCATTTCAATTTTAACTTGTTCTTTTCCATGTTAACAAATATGATCAATATAGCTCGAAACATGAGCTTGATTAAAAAAAATAGTCACCATTTTCATAAAACATTTCGCCCATGATATATCCCCAGATGAAATGTAAAGAAAAAAATCTAATGGCTTTCTCCGCCTCTTGATGGAATCATACCTCGGCGACAGGATAATTTCTTCTCGGAAAGAAAATATGAGAAAACCTTTTCCTTGTGTTCTCGGTGCGATAAAAAAATCAATCAATTTTTCCCCTCTTTTCAACAGGAGCAGAGGCAACGAAATTGAATTAAATCGCAGCTTTAGCCAACGGTTCGTCTTTTTTACTCATTCGTCCTGAAAAGGAATCATTTGAGGCGGGGTTACGGCTATGAAATGTGACTTTGCATGTCACTGATAATGATTGAAACCGCGGCAAACAGATCTGGACATAACATCAAATCATATTTTCCACGCATTTTGGGGATCTACACGACAGAGAGAAATGATTGTTCTGTTAACTACCTAACGACTGACCACCTTGACTTTTATATTACCATTTGTTTTGCATTACCTCTTCTCCCAGTGTTATTAATAACCACGCGTCTTGAGTAGGTACTGCCAGTAAAGAGAATGGAAAGTGAGTGGCTTGAGACTGTCATACTTGGGAGCGTGCATTAATTTCTGGGATCGATGGCAAGCCTGCGGCACAATTTCACTCCGTGAAAATACCAGTTTTATGCAATTGAACTTGAGAAAAAATTAGGATTGTGCGATTTTATATCAAAAAATGATCGCCAGATTGAAATCATTTATCTTTCTTTAATTACACTGTCGTTAGGGTCACGTTCAACTAATGTAACCGTTGTTTTTGTTCCTTTTTGAAGTTCACCAAGAAGATAATTTCAACGTGTGTAGTAAAAGGATTATTGATTCACAGCAATCCACGAGTGAGGTAAATGCGTTACCATCATTTTCCACTGAGCAAAGGGCACGGTAGTATTCTGTCCCTCGTAAAAAACATAAGAAAAAACATAAGCTATTTATATCAGGAAATCACAGAAAAAAAGCTTTGCAATACATCACTTTGCTGAATAACTTTAGAAAGGAAACACGCCCACAACACATTGTTATAAGTTTTTCGACAACTCTGGGTTTCCGCAACCCTGCATCCAAAAGATGCAATGCCCCTACAGATATGGAAGTGGATGAAACAAAAACAAACGAAGCAGTTGAGTAGTGGGCAGTGCCAAATAAGTGGAGCACTTTCGCCAGTTTGTTGTAACGGGTTGACTTCATACGCCTTTCGTATCGTAACATTCTTGTTCCAGTCGCTGTACAAAAATGTTACTGGTGCGTTACAATGTAAACTTGGAAGAAAAGAATTTAAAAATAGCAGAACAAATCAAATGAGACATAACAAATTTTCAAGATCTATCATAATAACAAACTCAAACGACTAGACAGCGCGCAACAAAAACGTTGTGGTCATAATGGACATCATCCTTTTCATTTTTCGTTTTTCGTTTTTCGTTTTTCGGTTTTCGGTTTTCGTTTTTCGTTTTTCGTTTTTCGTTTTTCGTTTTTCGTTTTTCGTTTTTCGTTTTTCGTTTTTCGTTTTTCGTTTTTCGTTTTTCGTTTTTCGTTTTTCGTTTTTCGTTTTTCGTTTTTCGTTTTTCGTTTTTCGTTTTTCGTTTTTCGTTTTTCGTTTTTCGTTTTTCGTTTTTCGTTTTTCGTTTTTCGTTTTTCGTTTTTCGTTTTTCGTTTTTCGTTTTTCGTTTTTCGTTTTTCGTTTTTCGTTTTTCGTTTTTCGTTTTTCGTTTTTCGTTTTTCGTTTTTCGTTTTTCGTTTTTCGTTTTTCGTTTTTCGTTTTTCGTTTTTCGTTTTTCGTTTTTCGTTTTTCGTTTTTCGTTTTTCGTTTTTCGTTTTTCGTTTTTCGTTTTTCGTTTTTCGTTTTTCGTTTTTCGTTTTTCGTTTTTCGTTTTTCGTTTTTCGTTTTTCGTTTTTCGTTTTTCGTTTTTCGTTTTTCGTTTTTCGTTTTTCGTTTTTCGTTTTTCGTTTTTCGTTTTTCGTTTTTCGTTTTTCGTTTTTCGTTTTTCGTTTTTCGTTTTTCGTTTTTCGTTTTTCGTTTTTCGTTTTTCGTTTTTCGTTTTTCGTTTTTCGTTTTTCGTTTTTCGTTTTTCGTTTTTCGTTTTTCGTTTTTCGTTTTTCGTTTTTCGTTTTTCGTTTTTCGTTTTTCGTTTTTCGTTTTTCGTTTTTCGTTTTTCGTTTTTCGTTTTTCGTTTTTCGTTTTTCGTTTTTCGTTTTTCGTTTTTCGTTTTTCGTTTTTCGTTTTTCGTTTTTCGTTTTTCGTTTTTCGTTTTTCTTTTTTCGGTTTTCGGTTTTCGTTTTTCGTTTTTCGTTTTTGTACACTTGCCACCTTCTGCTTGTAAGTAAGACCGTGAACTCGTTGTTTTTTTTGTAAGGTTCAGATCCAAGGTCCATCTTCAAAATATGTTGTTTGGACGTCCGAGAGGTTCCTAGCCGCCTGTCCATCCTACATTCGGATTATGATTTGAAATATGCATTTTTTCACTATGTTCACGCGTATTCTAGAGCTTGCCACTCCAAAATACATTCAAGGCGTGTTATTCTCAACCAAGTACAACTGATAAAAATGACGCAAGTATACGTACGTTTAGGAGGTAAAAGTTCCACTGGGAACGTTAGTTCCTTCCAAGAAGAAGAAGACATTTCATCAATAAAACCACTTAAATGTGTGCACAATTTACCCACTTTGTACAAGACAGTTTTCAAATCGATGACAGTTATGCTGAATTACCCTGTTATAGCAAATGATTGTTGCTGCATCAACTTCTTAATTCGCTCCGTTAAATTGTTCTGTTTCCTGGGAACTTCTGCTTTTTTCAACTGTGGAAAATTTGGCCTAAAATATAGATTATGGCTGAATTTGGTTTCCACCGAAAACAAATATGGGTGTAACTGCCGGCTGTTCAGTCATGTTCTGAACATGGTACGACTGCAATGAAAATGGATTTGACTATTGCTATCTGTGATCAAAAAAAATCAAATCACTTCCCACGAGCCTCAATTACATATTTATATCTCTCAAACGCTTCAATCAAGAGACGTTCGAATGATTTAATGATCCTAAAATTTCAATAAATGTACTGGGAGCATCCAATTTTCATTTGTGCATGAAAAGTACAGCATAATTCCATTCGCCGGTAACCGAGTTCTAAATACGCGCTCCCTTTAAAATTTAACCATTCACCAACACACACATGCCATGATTTCTATACTCAGAAACATTACTGTTTTTTCTTTCTCGATTTTCGTTGCGGATAAATTCAGAGGTTCTTTCCCTCTTTCTCAGATCATCCCGTCATTTGCGAGAAGCAGCGAAACTTTCCTCCGAGGATGCTCATGATTGGTGAACGAGACACCGATTAGGAACGCTACTGTCAATTGAAAACGTGAACTCTCCTAAATGTGATATCAGTTTCTCTCCGGTTGTAATTCGCGTTGACGGCGGAATGGTGTCGACATCTGGATACGACGTTCGTTTGTATGAGGCCAACTATTCTATATCAGATTAGTTGGCCCTAAGGCAGTTCTAAAATGCTAAAATTTGTATGAAAGTTTTTTCTTTGTGTTATTTACCTACTAGAAGCACGTTGTTCTGACCCTTATTTAATCTATTGTCGTTTTTCGTTTTTCGTTTTTCGTTTTTCGTTTTTCGTTTTTCGTTTTTCGTTTTTCGTTTTTCGTTTTTCGTTTTTCGTTTTTCGTTTTTCGTTTTTCGTTTCTCGTTTTTCGTTTTTCGTTTTTCGTTTTTCGTTTTTCGTTTTTCGTTTTTCGTTTTTCGTTTTTCGTTTTTCGTTTTTCGTTTTTCGTTTTTCGTTTTTCGTTTTTCGTTTTTCGTTTTTCGTTTTTCGTTTTTCGTTTTTCGGTTTTCGTTTTTCGTTTTTCGTTTTTGTACACTTGCCACCTTCTGCTTGTAAGTAAGACCGTGAACTCGTTGTTTTTTTTGTAAGGTTCAGATCCAAGGTCCATCTTCAAAATATGTTGTTTGGACGTCCGAGAGGTTCCTAGCCGCCTGTCCATCCTACATTCGGATTATGATTTGAAATATGCATTTTTTCAGCTTGCCACTCCAAAATACATTCAAGGCGTGTTATTCTCAACCAAGTACAACTGATAAAAATGACGCAAGTATACGTACGTTTAGGAGGTAAAAGTTCCACTGGGAACGTTAGTTCCTTCCAAGAAGAAGAAGACATTTCATCAATAAAACCACTTAAATGTGTGCACAATTTACCCACTTTGTACAAGACAGTTTTCAAATCGATGACAGTTATGCTGAATTACCCTGTTATAGCAAATGATTGTTGCTGCATCAACTTCTTAATTCGCTCCGTTAAATTGTTCTGTTTCCTGGGAACTTCTGCTTTTTTCAACTGTGGAAAATTTGGCCTAAAATATAGATTATGGCTGAATTTGGTTTCCACCGAAAACAAATATGGGTGTAACCGCCGGCTGTTCAGTCATGTTCTGAACATGGTACGACTGCAATGAAAATGGATTTGACTATTGCTATCTGTGATAAAAAAAATCAAATCACTTCCCACGAGCCTCAATTACATATTTATATCTCTCAAACGCTTCAATCAAGAGACGTTCGAATGATTTAATGATCCTAAAATTTCAATAAATGTACTGGGAGCATCCAATTTTCATTTGTGCATGAAAAGTACAGCATAATTCCATTCGCCGGTAACCGAGTTCTAAATACGCGCTCCCTTTAAAATTTAACCATTCACCAACACACACATGCCATGATTTCTATACTCAGAAACATTACTGTTTTTTCTTTCTCGATTTTCGTTACGGATAAATTCAGAGGTTCTTTCCCTCTTTCTCAGATCATCCCGTCATTTGCGAGAAGCAGCGAAACTTTCCTCCGAGGATGCTCATGATTGGTGAACGAGACACCGATTAGGAACGCTACTGTCAATTGAAAACGTGAACTCTCCTAAATGTGATATCAGTTTCTCTCCGGTTGTAATTCGCGTTGACGGCGGAATGGTGTCGACATCTGGATACGACGTTCGTTTGTATGAGGCCAACTATTCTATATCAGATTAGTTGGCCCTAAGGCAGTTCTAAAATGCTAAAATTTGTATGAAAGTTTTTTCTTTGTGTTATTTACCTACTAGAAGCACGTTGTTCTGACCCTTATTTAATCTATTGTCTATGAATTTTTAGATATTCTCACCAAAACTTACCATTCTAATATAAAATTATGTTTAGAAACAATTTTTGTATGATATTTTTTCACTAGTGATTTTTATTTACAAGCAAACATGATTTTTATTTGCATAGAGTACTAATTTGATTTGGGAAAAATAATTTGCATTCATAATTTTGATTTTAAAAGTGTGTTCATTTCTTCTGCAAAACCCATATTGTCATACCTACTCCCCCATTTCGTAATAGGAAGCTCAATACCGTCAACGCGGATTCTGGCGAAAGCCATCCTTATAACGCACGTGTAACCTAGATACAAGCAGTGCAGCCAAACGCAGCTTTCCGCATCCAGCTGTCAACAGGTATTAATCATTAAGTGCGATTCACATACAACATACACGTCACGTTCACGTCCCGTCACGTCACGATACGTCAATGATTCTACCATGCAATTCTCATGAAAACATTCACATACACCAGCAACGTAACGACCCGTCAGCATACGTTCAACGAAAACGACCGGCAGGGTTTGTAGAAAAGAATAAAGTGCGATTCACATACAACATCCACGTCACGTTCACGTTCCGTCACGTCACGTTGCGTCAATTATTCTTCCATGCAATTCCTGTTGAAGCATTCACATACACCAGCAACGGCAAGTCGAATGTTTGCATAAGAACTGCTTGGAAAGATAATTGACGCAACGTGACGGGACGGAACGTGAACGTGATGTGGATGTTGTATGTGAATCGCACTTAATTGACGGAGACGGACGGCTCGTTTGGTTTTTGTCTGGGCTTTGTGTCTCGGCTTTTGTTTTGATTTGGTTATACAGTAATTTACATCTACATCGACATTAAGCTAATTGAAAAGATCTGTGATGCAACACGTTTAATTAGACATTTTTACCTCTAGTTGGACATTTTTGTAAACATTGAGTTCGGGGCCCAAATTATGCCCCACATTGAAAGTCGCCACCAGTCGCAAATGTCCAAATACTGGTCAAAACCGACTCCAATGCGACACTGAGTGGTGCCTCAGCATATCGCTTTATAAGTAACTTACTGTACTTTTTATGCCAACATATCTCTTAGCTCCAAATTTCGGAGTGAAAATCATTCGCGACTAGTTGAAAGAATTATTCTATTTATTATTATTATTGCATAAGGGTCGGACTACGGGGTTTAAGCATTTAAATAATTGAATTCAATGATTCTCATTGAATTTTTCAAAATTTAGAACTGATTCTAGGCATGCTGTTTTGAAATAGGGCATTGCAATTTAAAATTGTTGTAGGTGGCGACACCATGAATAAAATTAAATAAATCATTCGTTTGGCATTTGACGTGACGGTGCTGGTGGAAGCATTGACTGCATGTGTGAATTGGTGGAGACGTTGACGGAACGTAGACGTTCTTCTCCGTAACGTGCTATGTGAATCGCACATTATTCGTGCACTCAAAAAAATGGAAAATAAATCTTCAAATATACCCTCAACAATAATCAAAATACCCGAACACTTCACTTTATTCCTAACATCCGAAAAAATCACGAAATTTCATTATTTTCCGACCTTCCAGACAGGGGTCCCCCCTTAACTAATTGAAGTGAAAACAGGAACATAAGGATTCTTCGAGTGCAACTAGTAGTAGTGCTATCAGTTATGCTATCTCGAATGGGGTAGGAGGCTGTCATATGTAAATTTTAGCATTTATATGACTGTACTTAAAATATTGATCTGATCATCGTGAAAATTTACATACAGAAATTTCCGAGTAATGTGGACTATGTTATCAATTTTGCTCTTCGACATTGAAATCTCCACTCTTTCCTTTGAATTACAATTTCAACAAATGACGCTTTGTTGACTTGAATGTCTCGATTTTCTTGCAAAATATACAGTACTAGTATTATTGCTTACATTATATGAGTATTGTGTGACATACAATTGGAACAACGAATAGTTTCATGCATTGAGAACGTAAAGTTTTATTCCAATTGAACATTTTCGATGCTGTTTTTAGCGTAGTGACTGTTTGACAGGAAATTAGGGTGTAAAACGAAAATCTAAAAAATGAACATGAACAAAAATGAAAAATTTTCGAATGCTTATACCTCGGCCATTTCGTCCTATATCGCACAGCAAGAGATGCCAACCTTCCTGATTTTTCATGATTTCCCAAACTTTTTGCCACGTTTTCTGATATCCTGACGAACATTTAATTTTGATTGGTTCACCTGAAATGATCCTGATTTCACCTGATTTTTGTACTTTTGTACCGTAATAAATATACTGGAGTCCCCTTTTAAACTTTTCTACTTTATAATACTTACTCTTTCTTTCTTCTATCTATTTCAGAGTGTTTCGCGTTATCGAAGGTCGACCGTTTATTGAAGTTTCAAATTCGCGTGAAAAAAAGGTACTCCATCAGATTAGCACGCTCGAAGGCAATTTTCCATCGTTACATTTTGAAAGAAAAAAATTACTTTATGCTTTATGAGTACTTATAAGGCGTATTCTTGACTCTTACTTAACTATAGTTCTATACTTTTTTTATATACTTCGACAAAAAATCACAATTATAATAGGAAATCATTTGTAGACAGCAATGTCAATGTCTGGCGAATACGACGGTTGGGATAGGACCTCCCATTTCAGCGTTTCCAAGTATGTTTTGACCGGTTTCGCGACATGCGGCCGAGCATTGTGTATCTGTTCTTCTTGTTTCGTAGTTTTTGTTGCGTTTGTGGCGGATCTTGATCGAGTGAAGCCTCCAATTCTTCATCTTCAAACTTTTTTGGCGGTCCGGATCGTTCTTCGCCTTGCAAGTCAAAATTGCCACTTTTAAACCGTGCAAACCACGTCTGACACGTTCGCACAGTTGGAACATGGTCACCTTAAACTTCCACCAAAATGCGATGACTTCCCGCAGCTTTTTTCTTCATATTGGAATAATGAAGTAACACTCCCCGCAAAAAAAAAACTCTCGTTAGTGCGAAATTCGACATATTCGAAGTGGCAATAAACTATGTTGTCTACGCTTAAAATTTTTGACATATGCTGAAAAAGACGCGCAATGACAGTAGCTTTCCAACGAATGTCTGAAAATTTGATTCATTGGAATAATAATCAAGTTACGCCATCTGTTGTAAAACCGAAGAAACTTACCGGTACACCTAATAATAAAATACAAGAATGTGTGATAATTTCTACAATATTACTTTGGAAAAGAACACACATTGTGATGTAGGAAATGGATTGAGATTCCTACAGGAAGAAAAATTCTGGTTTTGGCCAATGTTTTTGTTTGACAGTTTTTCGTTTTCTCATCATTTCCCTGAAAATAGAAGATTGGAAGAAAAAATCTTGAACATAGAGGTTTCTTAAATTGGCGTTTAAGAAACCTTAATGTTCAAAAATCAAAATTATACCAATGGTTAAAAAATAAACAAATAAGTTTCGCAAATAATCTCGAAGTTAAATTCATTCATTTTCATCGAACCTTTAAAAATACAGTAATTGCGATACAATCGTCATCTGAGTTATTTTTATTGACGTGGTTATAATATCACAAATCGAAAGACTAATAGTTGTAAAAATGCCTAGAAAAACAAGCATCAGTTGTAAGCGGAAATTTTCCTAAGTATAAACCAAGTAGTAAAAGTAATAGAACAAATGCTGTAAATATACTGGGAAATGAAACAATTAAAGGAATATTAGCTACTAAAAATTATGTAGAACTAAATACAGGTTCCTTTCCATTTTTTTCGCGGCAAATAACGTCCAAATATAACAGATTGATGTATAACATTTTTGGAAATAAGAATATGTGAGCATCTTTTCTAATTAAAATGTGTGTTATCATTAAAAAGTGTATTAGTGTATTAGTTTGAATATATCAGAGACGAACCAACCTAGGTTGAAAGTCTCTTAAATAAAGACCAAAAAAGAGTTTTAAATTGTTTCGAAGACACTAATGGGAGCGCTGAAGATATTGCACATGAAGAAGGAATTAGCCGGCAGTCAAAAGCAGGTCAATCAATTTTTAAAAGTGGCTGCATCAATTTTTGGAACCGAACAAATTGAATTTATTTATAATAGTATAGAACAGTAGAGAATAGTTAGTTTATAACTATAACTGTACCAATTTCAAACCCAGAGGTAGCAAATTTTCAAAAACATGTATATCTAACGCTATAGGACAATAAACAGACAAACAAACAAACAAATTCGACAATTCCTAGGCCAGAACTGAACAGCTTCAGCATGCAGGTACGTGTATTCTGCAGAGTCTAGTCCTCTAATGGCATACAAAGAACAAAAATTTATAACGAATTCTAGTAATTTTTAGCATCCATGGATGCAGAAAGACTTGCAACGCACTTAATATGTTTACAAACCTGCAGCCCTTTATCAGTATCCAATGTATTCTAGCGCACTCGACAACACTGCATCCACCCAATCCTTGAACAATCCTCAACACACACTAAGTCCACTCGTATTCTCCGCTACTTTAGCTACTCATTTATTCACTTAGGTACGTGTAGCACTTCGAAAGGATAATCATTTTCTCTCCCACAACACCAGCTTGCGTATCAGTAGAGCAGCGGGATAGTAGTTCCCACATATAGCAATTTATCACATTCCCTGCGAATATAATAACACCTAAATTATGCAACACTGGTAAACATCGGCGAGACACAATCCGAGGCGTGAGGGAACATAAAAATCGACAACAGCTGACCGGAAAACCCGTCAATAGAGGCGAAACTCACTGCACTGAATCCTGCGGCATGCATGTGCTGGTCTCCACGGAAAACCGCTCGCCTTGGAGACTGGTATTCTACTAGCGTAGTATAACGTGTTGATGCTCTCTCACAGGCTCCCAAAACATCATCGGCAGGCTGTGTATGTTTGTGTGAGGCGCTGTGTATTGTTGTGGGATGGATGTTTTGGATCCTCGCAGCCCGAGAGTGGAAACCATTTGACTTGGCCGGAATCACAGAATTTGTTGCATCTCTCGCAGCAGTCTGGAGTTCAGGATATGAGACGAAGGAATGCTAGGGATGGACATCGCGAACTATATCCTGTTAAATGTGTTAGAGGCTGCACATTAAACATTAGTAAGATATAATAAAAACATGATGTATGGATGTTATTTAACCGTTTGATGGCGGAGCACTCAATCCCGTGGCCAAGTGATTAGCATCACACATTATCATGCCGGGAGCTCGGGTTCGATTCCCGTTCTGGCCGGCGGTTTTTTCATCAAAGAAATTTCTTCCGATTTGCACTGAGGTCACGCGTATTCTATAGATACACAGACAATAATATTGAATTCGTTCCAATTTGAGAAGGTGACTTTTAGCTGCTGAGAGAAAACAGAAAGAGCTGTACTCCAGAATAACAATAATAGTTGTTTTTTAAAGCGTTCTGAGATCTCCCGGATGAGCTCCCCAGCACGTGCCGCAAATCGCGCGGAGAAAGTTGATCCTCTTTTGACATTTTTGCTTCAAATACGTAATGTGAGTATTCCAAGTGCATTTAGAATCAAACAAGACCCCAAGGTACTTGAAGGTCAATGATTGGATAATATTTCTACCAAAAGCTTAAGTTGCAATTTCGAGTAAACACTACAATTCCGCATTCTGCGACAAGAATTCAATCCCTAAATTCCTTGCACAAGTAGACAAGTTGTCTAAGGAATTTTGCAATGGTCTATGCAAGTTTTCGACATGTGGATCCTTTACGGAAACCACACCGTCATCTGCAAGCTATCTTAACCGTCAATATCTTTCACATAAAAATTATAAATAAGGGGGCTGAGACATGAGCCTTGGGATCAGGCGTCGAGTGAAGCTTTTGCACCCGGAGTGCTTCTGAAGAACTTATAACCGAAAAACATAAAGAATTTGAACATGTTTGGGCAAAATTATCTATAGCTGGCGAAGTGCACATATTCGCTACCGTGTATTTCCCACCCGAACACGCAAATATAATAAAAAGTCGTATGAATTATTTTGTCAAACATTTGGCAAATCGAATTACAGAAAAACTAGAGCCAGAAGTCAAATCGCATATCTATGGCGACTTCAATCAAAATAAAGTAGACTTCATTCCCGATAACGATGAAGAATGCATTCTACTTTCAGTCGTCTGGGAAAATGAAACCCTTCATTATATATTTGACGAAATTGCACATCTCAGTCTAATCATCATATAAATCACGTTAAACATTCCCAAAATTATTATTTAGATCTATTATTTACTAACATCACCGACGACTTTTGTGTGAATGAGTCCATGACTCCCCTTTGGAAAAATGAAAAATTTCACACAGCAATTGAATACTCAATCTTTGTACATAACAGACAACTGCCCATCGACTGGGAGTACGAAGAAGTACCGGAATACACCAAGACGAACTTTGAAGCAATCAAATGTAGCCTACAAGCCATAGAATGGCATACTTTATAAAACAGACAAAAGTATTCAAAATTTGCTGGAATATCAGAATATTTCCAAAGAACTAAATTTTGCCATTCAAAGTGCACACGAAGAGTATAATAGAAAGGTCGAAACAAAAGTTAAATCATGTCTGAAGATAATTACGTAAAGTCTAAGCCCAAAAGCAATAACTTTCCATCGCAGATGCTTCTCGATGAAGATGTAGGGAATTCTTCGAACGAAATTTTTAATCTCTTTGCAAATTTCTTTCAGGAAGTATATACCACATTTTCCGAAGAAAATCGCGATCGGGACTACTTTTTATTTTTACCGGAATATCCAAATGACATATCGGTAAACTATCTTTTACAACAAGAAATATGCCATGCATTATAGAAATTAGATGGAACGAAAGGACCAGGACCTGACGGAATAGCACCTGTATTTCTGAAGAACCTGGCTGAGGAACTCACCCTTCCCTCATATTGCATTTTCAATATGTCACTACAAACTGGAATATTCCCAGAAAAATGGAAACAATCTTTTTTGGTACCTATCTTTAAATCAGGCGCTAAACCTGACGTACGTAATTATCGTGGAATTGCCATCATCTCTTGCATTCCTAAACTATTCGAAGCAATAGTGAATTAAAAAGTACCGTGTATGAAACATGGCTTCTTCAAAGGCCGCTCAACTGCAACTAATCTGTTGGCATTTGTGACTTTTATTCTGAATGCAATGGAAAATGGCAAACACGTAGAAGCTCTTTATACTGACTTCAGTAAAGCATTTGACCGCATCGACATTACATTACTACTCTTCAAATTGCAGAAAATTGGAATGGAACAAGGACTCTTAAACTGGCCGGATTCTTATCTAACAAATCGTGAACAAATTGTTCATTTTCAAAATTCTCTCTCAAATCCAGTAAAAGTCACTTCGGATGTCCCACAAGGCTCTCTTCTTGGTCCTCTTCTTTTCATTCTGTACGTTAATGACATCTCCTTCGTTCTCAAGCGTATAAATGTACTAGTGTATGCAGACGACATGAAGCTTTTCACGGAAATTGGTAATGAAAACGACATCGAAGCATTCCAAAATGAAGAGTTGATTTAAACCCCCACCCCCATCGGAAATCATATTCATCCAATATCTTAATATAAATTCTGTTCATTCTGCACCCCTAAAATCGTGTACTTGGGGCCGGTCCGCCCCCTCCGCACCCCCAAGTCGACGCCACTGCTTGGGATAGACCCATATAACTTTTTCTGGAAGTTGTTAGTTACCTAAGAACATGCCATTTCGTGCCATGAAACGTTAAATAGGCAAATAATGTCATCTGTCCCCCAACGCTTTGAAAGGTTTGTATGTATGAAAGCAGACATCTCTTTCTTTTTGACGTAGAACTACGTCTTTCATCAAGGGTGCCAAATCAGAAAACAGGTCACGTTTCTATGAGATAAAGTTAACATTAATAACTATTTTTGCCGTGAACGGATTTTGGGGATTTACATACCAAACGAATCGGAAATTCCCTAAGATTTGTTTGATATTCTATACATCACAATCCCTTGGTGTACACACCATGGTTGAAATTAATGAAAACTATAGGCGTTTCCATTTTCCCATACATTTGTTCTGCTGATTTGTGAGTTTCCCGAACAGAGCTGTCAATAACAAGCAACTTATCGACGAGCAACGAAGGGGAAATCGTAAGATGTAAGGTCTCCGTGAACAAAGGAAAAGAAGAAGAATGAAGTGGAATATTTGCCTAGAGTAAAGTGACCAGATGGTCAAAGGTCTAACGCGGGACACAAATAACAAAACGTTATGTATATACGTTATGTGAAAATAAACCATAGTTTAGCGAGTCTCATTTATTCGTGAAACACTGTTCATGTGTCCTCGCAATTAAATCTGATCTGTATTATTTCTTTCTAAGTATCGTTATTCAGTTGTAATTTTTCTGTTGTTTAGATTTTGTTTACGCCTGAAAATCACTGACTCAGTTATAGCATTTAAGCCTGGCAAGCACGATTCAAATTCATTAATTGTCTTCAAATTACCGAATGGAATGCTCGAAAATTTCAATCCATTTTTCATCCAATTTAGTGTTAACGTATGCATTAAAAAATGGAATATTTTCCGATTGGCATGACAAAAATATACGTTTATTAAGCCTACAACAAAAATTATTCAAGGCTGTTCATTTGCGATACTTTATTAAACAACCCTACCTCTTCCTGTCCAGCATACACTAGTTCTTCCGGCTTATTTAACACGTTAATCCCTGACCGAGCTAGAGGACCAAAGATGAACTTTTCGTTCGACTCAAGTTGGTCCCTGGTTTTATAAAAATCATTATAAATCTTTATAAAAATCTTAAAAATAAATGTTTATAAAAATCAAATCCTTATAAAAATCTATTTTCCGATTTTGTTGTTGTCGTTTCCTGTTAACACTCTCTAAACAAAAAGTCCACTGTCGGCACGATGAAAACAGCTCAACGTATTAATCGTTGAATGCATTGGAAGCGCTCTTGAACAGTCTGACAAATGAAAGTTTTATTTTGAGGTTCATCCATTTAAGAAAATCAACATGATCAAATTGTAATACTGAAATATATTGATATCGCGGGACATTTTCGTTCCTTTTGCCAAATGCGGGACGTTTCGCGGGACGTAATCCTACGCGGGACATTTTGTTGAAATGCGGGACTGTCCCGCGTAACGCGGGACGTCTGGTCAGTTTAGCCTAGAGTATAAACAGTGGATCTCGCTGGGGCATACTTTATTAGAGGCGAATGAACTACAAAGTTTAAAGCCTCTCAAAAACAAAGAATAGAATAGAATAAGCAAACTTTCAGTCTCGTTCTGTTTTCAAAGCAATGAACATCGCTTGTTCTCTCTTGTTCTGCGTCATCACATGCCTTCGTTTCGGGTTGAGCTGTGGACGTGACCAAGTTATTCATTCCATAATGTCTCTAGCATTGCAATCTTTGCATCAATCTGACACCATTATATTAAGGTTCTGAGCTATACAATTGTGTGGGGAATCATCAAGCTAGGCTATCGTCTGCTCTCCAAGGAAATAAATGTGCTGGAATTTGGTCTGTGATTTAGTTTCGCATAGCGGTAACAAAACTCTCTCCACCAAGGATGACAGCTAAGCTAACCTAGACCAGCAATATTAACGGAAAAGAGACAGAACGAAGATAAGTGTATGTATATTTAGTTGCTTCAATCCATCGAAATATGGATATTCATGTGCGTACGGGCGTGTTTCATAACCCGTACCTAAAAATAGTGCGGAAATCGACTGTAGCTGAGTATATGTCAATTGCGAAAAAGGTCACCGAAAAAGAGTTCGAAGTAAATTTTCAATGCATGTGACTGTCAACTGATTCTACAATAAAAAAAACAATTTTAGGGCGACCAAACCATTCTACTGAACAGTTATTTCTAAAATTTCGCAGCATTCTAAAATAATATCCTAAGTTATAACTTGAACAAAACAACAGCGTAGTTCTACGTCAACAATATGGTCGTGTCATGGATACAATCTTCTATAATTTTATTTAGTCCTACCACTTGTACCAATTCCAAAATACTCCGAAATAGGAGGCGGAAAACCGCTTTTCAATGGATTATTTTTCTCTCATTTGGTTCCCCATTTATACAAGAAAAATGCACTTTTGCGTTTATTAAGTGTTACAGTACATGATAACGAGCCCTAAGTGACCGAGCAACCGAGCTAATTTGCTTCTTCGAAATTCCACCGGCTACGGCTTCTGTTTGTCATTTTATATATAGGGGTAGTGGGGGCAAATTGGTCATGGGGGGCAAAGTGGTCACCTGCTTGTTTGGTAGTATAACTATTGACTATAGATGCCGTATTGATAGTCACCTTATGTTTGAAGAATTTAATGGCTTTTGAGTCACCCTGTACTTCAGTAGAGCTGTCGCATGTCAAAATACAAATAAAAACAGAAATTACTCTCTCGATAGCCATTCGGCCGTAGTTCTGCGCCCATGGCATCTAAGAAATTTCTCATGAAATTTAGTTAATTCAATCTGATATGTTGGACAAATCATCAGTTTGGACGACTGTTCACATATTCTAGGAGAGGTGAACAGATATTTTGTTTAATCTCAGCGATTAATGAGCATAGAAATGATCTTCATATTTGGGGGCAAAGTGGTCATAGGTGAATAACAACTTACAATGTTCTGTTTACTAAAGCTGATATACCTAATCACATTCTGCTCTTGAAGAAGATCCTTTTGTGGCTTTGACCCTGGATAAATATGCCACTCTAACTGAACCAAGCCTCATTATGCGGAACGTTGTGTGTTTCTTACTACGTTTTCGTATGCAAGAGAAAATTTAAATTGAGACTCTAGGTGAAAAGGCTAAGCTTATTTCATACATGTACCTACTATAACAAATATGATTTGAACAAATTTGGACGAAAAAACAGAAAGTGGGTTATATCTATGGTATAACCGGAAGGGTGACGTAGGACTATCGTTGATTTAGAGATCATTTGTATGAAGTTGAATCTGGATTCATTCTGAATGAATGAATATTTGGAGAACTTCGAAAACGAGAGCGTTACGTTGGAGGCATAAGGTTTTATGCATCCAATATTGGATACGGAAATATCCTACTGATGGGGAAGAATAATCTTCAGAAGCTATCCTGTTGATTGCGATTGATTGAAAAATCACAAAACCTAATGTATTTGGTCACAGTGTTACATGGATAGAAAACATTAAAATAAACTCTGTCACATGAATATATTTTGAAAATTCCCAAAGGAACTGGCAGATTATTTTCAGTAACGATTAGATATTTCCACATTTTCCTCGATACTGGAAGCCCACCAGTGGTTAATGCTAACTCGATAACCATCTGTTAATAGCACTTGATAGAAACATATTTGGTCACAGTGTTACATGGATAGAAAACATTCAAATAAACTCTTTCACATGAATGTATTTTTAAATTCCTAGAGGAACTGGCAGATTATTTTCCGGATCTTTCTCGATCCAAACGGAAAGAATTCCGTGCGTGTATGTGTGTGTGTGTAGCGGCTGCTTCGAGATCTTCCCGGGGAACCGTTTGTAGCATCACTCTCCTCCTGATGGATTCCCTTCTGGCCTAAGGTGCACAAACAGGCTCTTGGTGACACCGTTCATCCGCGCTTTCATGATAAATGAAGAGCTTCACCACAACAGCGACAACATGCTCCAATCGCTGTTCAATTAGAACTGAGTGGATTTCCGAGCGGCGCTCGCTTATATACCGATTGGTGATTTCAATAGCCTATTTTTAAAGCAAATTTAAGACTATTGAAACAAGTTTTTGGATCAGAAAGTAACAAGTATAGAACGCGTAGACATTTTATCTTTCGAATGAAGTGTTTCTCATACCATTTCGTTCAGCTGTTTAGGAGCTATTAACACTCAAAATCTCGGTCTTCGGCGTAACGCTTTCGTTTTCGAAACTTTTATTTTACACCCCAGTATACAAATGAAAGACGTAGTCCTACGTCAAAAACGCATAAATCTATCCCATTTAGCTTCATATATGCGGGTGACCACTTTACCTCCAAGCAAAAAAAAAACGTTCGATTTTTCACCTTTTTTTTCTAATGATGAAAAGTGAACTATTTTGAATTTTTATAGTAAAAGCCGTTTGCTATCTCGAAAAACAATGAGTTGAACTATAATATTCTTCGAAAAAAGAGATTTAAATCAGTACGTGGGCGCTGGAAATGAGCATATTCCTTTGGGTGACCACTATGCCCCCACTTCCCCTACCAAAAATAACGATAATATGTATACGGTCAATACTGGATGGATCATAAGATATAGAATTCAAATGAATGAAAGATAAAAAAGTAGGTCTAATCAACACTCACAAAAAAGTTATTTATTAGAATAATCAGAATAAACGTTGTGAATTAATATCGGCTATAGATAGTTATAATATGTACAAGTGAAACATAACATTAACAGGTTACCTAAACAATAACTTTACGATCCACACATCATACAATCATCCTTATTTTCAAGCGAACACACCATCTCGGCCATTTTTCGGCTGCTATCAGCGCTTGAATCATACATTCGTAGTGATGTATTAGCTTGGTCCTCCCTCATAGACTCGTTCAAGCTGGAGGAAGCTGGACTACCATTCAACCGGTTTCTCGTCGCCAACTTGCTCTTATCAACGGTGAATTGTATCGCATTGGCAGCAGGCTTCGTCCGCAAATAATACATTCCAGTCTTGAGTCCCATCTTCCAACCGTAGAAGTGAATCGACGTCAATTTCCCGTAATTGGGCTCCGCTACGTGAATGTTAAAGGACTGGGATTGGTCTATGAAGGCACCCCGATCGGCTGCCATGTTGATGGATGTCTTCACCGAGATCTCCCACACGGTTTTGTAGAGGTCACGAATGTTTTGTGGAATCTCCTCAATATGCTGTATAGATCCATTGTTTGCGATGATGGTATTTTTCATGTCCTCGTCCCAAAGGTCCAGCTCAGTTAGGTCTTTGAGAAGATGGTGATTCACAACCTGAAAGATAAAGCAATTATTTTAACAGTAATCACCCAGATAAGATTGAACTTACTTGAAATTCACCGGACAAAACACGTCGGTTGTAGACATTGGAGGTATACGCTTCGAACGATTCATTGTTTCCAAGTATTTGGGCAGTTGAGGCCGTAGGCATTGGCGCCACTAACAAAGAGTTTCGAACACCAAACTTCGCAATCTTCTGCTTTAAAGCAGTCCAATCCCACAATTCGGATGGCGCTTTGTCCCACATGTCATATTGCAGAATCCCTTTGCTGACAGGACTAGCTTCATACGTTTCGTAAGGTCCATTCTTTTCAGCCAATTCGCAGCTAGCTTCCAAAGCGCCGTAATATATGGTTTCAAATATCTGTTGATTCAACTTTTGGGCCTCTTCGCTTTCATATGGATATCGCATCAGAATAAATGCATCGGCCATTCCTTGAACACCGATTCCAATCGGTCTGTGTCGCTTGTTCGACCTTTCAGCTTCCGGGACGGGATAGTAATTGACATCGATGATTTTATTCAAGTTTCTTGTGACTACCTTCACGACTTCTTTCAGCTTGTGAAAATCGTATGTTTTGTCAGCTTTCACGAACATGTTAAGCGCGATTGAAGCTAAATTGCACACGGCAATTTCATCTTTGGATGAGTACTGCACGATTTCGGTGCACAGATTAGAACACTTTATGGTACCGACGTTTTGCTGATTACTTTTTCTATTACAAGCATCTTTGTACAACATATAAGGAACTCCAGTTTCAACTTGTGACTCGATAATAGCGAACCACAACTCCTGAGCCCTGACTTTGCGAATAAAACGTCCCGCTTCTTCGTACGATGTGTACAGTTTCTCAAACTCATCACCCCACACTTCGTCCAATCCAGGACACTCGTGGGGGCACATCAGACTCCATTCCTCGTTCGCTTCAACACGCCGCATGAACAGATCCGGAATCCACAGAGCGTAGAACATATCTCTGGCACGAATCTCCTCCTTTCCAGTGTTTTTCTTCAAATCCAAAAATTCAAATATATCTCCGTGCCACGGTTCAAGATATATGGCGAATGCTCCCGGTCTCTTGTTACCGCCCTGATCGCAATACCTAGCCGTATTGTTATACACCCTCAGCATTGGTACGAGCCCATTGGAAACACCGTTCGTGCCAGCAATATAGGTTCCCTTCGCTCGAATACAATGCACATTCAAACCGATTCCCCCAGCCGATTTCGAAATCAGCGCACATTGTTTCAACGTGTCATAAATACCTTCGATGCTATCCTCACTCATGGTCAACAGGAAGCACGAGGACAACTGCGGTTTGCGTGTGGCAGCGGCAAACAACGTTGGGGAAGCGTGTGTGAAGTATCTTTCCGACAGCAAATTATACGTTTCGATTACCGCCTCAATGTCTTCGCCATGTATTCCGACAGCCACCCGCATCAGCATGTGCTGCGGACGCTCCACTATCTTTCCCTTGATTCTGAGCAGATAGGATCGTTCGAGGGTTTTGAAACCGAAGTAGTTATACCCGAAGTCCCGATCGTAGATAATGGCGGAATTAAGCCGGCCGGCGTTTTCCACAATGACTTTATGGTGAAAGTCCGAGAGCATTGGCGATTTTTTCTTGAGGTACTCGTTCTCCATCGTGTACAGATCGCTCATTACATCTAAAAGAGTTCCATTGAATTATTTTGTCGTTGTTTAAACTAATTTGGGATCTTTAAGTACTCACCGGAAAATTGTTTCTTCGTTTCCTTGTGTAAATTTGATACAGCTATTCGAGCTGCAAGAAGAGCATAGTCCGCATGGACAGTCGTCATTGTAGCAGCCGTCTCTGCTGCCAGATTGTCTAGTTCCTGAGTGGTCACACCCGAATAAAGTCCATTGATCACCTTCAGCGTAATTGCGACCTTTGAAAGCAATTAAAAGATTAATATTCGTATTTCATGCAAACATTTGAAAATGACGCATTGAAACGAAATGTGCTATTCCAACAGCTTCAACCTAATGTGTCATTTCATTTATTCGGCAGTGAGAATGAAAGCAAAAATTGAAAAATCGAGCCGACCTACCGGATCAACAAAGTCCATATTGAGACCATAGCAAAGCTTCTGAATCCTAGAAGTAATCTTGTCCAAATGAACCTCCTCCTTGCGTCCATCTAGCAATATTTTTGGAATGCATTAATACACATTTTTTTTATAATCAAAATCAGCGAATTTCAATTTACCTCTCTTAAAAACATACAGCTTCTTTGGTTTCGGGGACATTTCTGTGCGGATGAAGTTGTGCTCCTGTCGAACGTTGATAAAATGAATGTGATGAATTCAGAAATTATAGAACTTGGGAATATAATGGAAAAACTAAAACGATATCACGAGGTGGAGACAACGATACTAATTTTCACATTTATCGTCTTCACTGAGTTATATACGATTGCACCGTTTTCCCGCAAATTTGTGTGTTGACGTCGTTGACTTTTAAAATATAGGCTGCGTTAGAAGAATGAATAGGTGCCCTGTATAGAAGCATGTTCACCGTTGCCACTATAGTTTAAACCGTATTATATTCAAAATTGTGATTTGTGAAGGAAATATCTAACATTAACATAGAATATTATGCAGGTCTTCGAATTCTCAATATAGAACTGAACACAAGTGAATATATTCTCTATCAATTCGTTTCTTACAAAAATACATGTTATTTTTGTTTCAGTGTCGTTCAATACAATGGCAGCGTACCCATTCTCCATTGAATAACGACAGAGATGCCAGGTTTGATGACATGTCTTCATTTTGAAGACATTTCACTTAGAGATGGGCAAAACAGTTCACTTTGATGAACGGTTCACTCATTAACCGTTCATCTAAGTGAATCAGTTCTTCTGAACCGTTCTTTCGCTCTTTCGTTCAGCAGTATTGACGAATTTATGTTGGATTTACAACCAGATGGCGCAGCGAGTAAAATGAGGATGTTTTGTTTTTTTTGGTATGAAATTCGTTCAAATTTTCTAGAAAAATCAGAATTTATCTTCAAATTTCCCCGTTTCTGTATTCTTTCCACGCTGAAAAGGTTAGAAAATCATCATTTTACAATGTGCTATGTGTATTACGAGGAATGGCTTGTTATAAGTGTTGTAACTTTAATTATTTTTTTCAACTAAGTTAACGATGAATAGAGTGTTTTGCGCTAAAAATACTGCAAAGTCTTCTCGTATCGGCCCCTACATAATCAATGATAACAGCCAATTTGATATGACATCGATATCAATAACCGATATGCATTATCAAACATAAAATTTTCGAAGATTATCTATGACTTTGGTCAAAAAGCGTGTTGAAACCATCATAATAAACAAAACTCCAACTTTCTTACCATATACTGACGACATTCAATGGCTGAAGTGAATCTAAATTGAAATAAAATGAATAATCACCACCGAATATTGCTTTTCAGTGCGTAAAATAAACAAACACCCTCACTTTTGTGGTTCTGAGCTCTAATGTAGGTTCTGAGCTCTGATGTAGATGTCGCATGAGCTGATTCAGCTTTGCGTAAATTCGTCAATTAAGAACAACATAGAATGTTAGCTGGAACCCAACAGCTATTAATTGATATCGTTGGATTGGATAGTGTACGTATGGGATTTATATTTTTGAAATTTAGTGAGGAAAGATAAGCTGCTTCTTCTTTAAAAGTCGCAAACTGTATGTGAAAATATGTTTATCGGTCGACAAAAGTTTATGTAATAATTTGATGTGCACAAAATATGTGCAATTTTTCATATTCTCTTTTTGGACAACACACAGGTTCCATGTGAGATCATATTTCATAATGTTCATTCAGGGGAAAAAATCAGCAGTGATTTTCACTAACAATCAATCATACAAACAATCACGATAACACGTATACGCAATAGGCCAAACAATGAATTGAAAGCAACGAAAAAACTTTGCTCTCACTATAAGATTTTATGTTTACCTAATCCATGAATCGCCCCAGCTTCCCCCAGTTTTTTTTTCTGATAATCAGGAAATATATGAATGTTACGCGGAATTGATAGAATACATGTAATTGAAAATATATAGTTTTGTTTTTAAAACTACGAAAATATAATTTAATTTTTAACACAAAATTGAGTATACATTAACAAAATAAACCCTGCGTTAGATGCATTTTGCTCATCATGACAATATCGTTTTATTTATCTTACAAACGTTCCCGTTATATTTGTTTATTCCGTCCAGCGCAAATCAGTTCAGGTGCACTAGTTCGTTCGCAAACAGTTCACTCTCAATCAGTTCATTCCAATACAGTTCACTCGCAAACAGTTCGTTCTGAACCAGTTCGTTCACAAGCAGTTCACTCTCCATCAGTTCACTCTCAAACAGTTCACTCGCAAATCGTTCTTTCGGAATCAGTTCGTTCACAAACCGTTCGCTCGCAATCAGTTCGTGGGGAGAACTACCGTTCTTTGAAAAAGAACGACCGTTCGTTCACTCTTTTCGGCGAACTAGTTCGTTCGTACCGTTCGTGAACGGTTTGCCCATCTCTAATTTCACTTACTGTGAAGACATTTGATTTTGTGAAGACATTGTGAAATATAAATATAAATATAAATATAACAAAAAAAATATATATATAAGACGTTTCAGTACGTGGATTTTTTGAGAAATATAGATTCCATAAAATTGTAACCATTGGTCGAAAATATCGTCAAGGTAATAGGGCTTTTGTCTCGGCTTCATTCGCTTGCTTTTTATCAGTTTCACTTGCTCACATTTGTTCTTAGTAATTAACGGAGATTTTTGTCTCGGGGTCATCCGGGGGAATGAATTCATCAACAAAGTGACTTTTACTTCAAATTCTGGAGAACTTCAAGCGATCGGAATACATATTCCCCTTCATTCCGCGCGGCGAATGAGGTGAGATGGCTCAAGTCACTGCATTCCCGTAGGCGAATGGCGTGACTACCCAGCAAACATTAAATCGCATAACAAGCGTATATATACATCATATGCCCTAAAATTTGGTTGGCATATAATGCGTCTAACTGGCATATGCATGCAAAAGTGGAGGCCATATACATACATGGCAAATGCTTACCGAATTTGTTTGGATGAATATGCAACTTTGACCGGCTATAATAGCGATTATGTTGAAACTGAATTGCGATCTAATGAATATATTCATGAATTGTCAAAGCACCAAATACGACATTTTCCATACTCATATACGATTTATTACAGACATAGAAAAAAACCAAATGGCGCAAAATATTTTCGTGAAATGTTTATTATAGCCTCACGAAATAGTAATTGTTTGATTGACTTGTGTTGGGAGTGGTATATGAATGTTTAAAATGGCACAGATTGATGTTTGGTGAAAACTGCTCCGATGTGAGTTCAAACTCCGGTCGTCTGGATTATCATCCACCAGCTATCTCGCGCGGCTATCTGAAATTTAATTCAACAGCGGTTAAAACTTTCGAGTGCATCGGCATTTCATTGACATTTCAATATTATGTAATATGTTCTTTATTAGGATCTAATATGATTAACTGTTTCATGATTTTCTTCAGCATGCAACACGATTTACTACAGTACTGAATCGATTTAAATTATACGCTTATACGACATACAAACTGCATCAGCGTAATATACGCATATGATGCGGATTAAATATATTTTACGACAATGTACATAATAAAATTGATGTTTATTATACCGAATTGCGACTTAATTTGATAATGGTATATAAAATCGAGTTTATACATTTTATGCGATTTCAAATATACACGATACATACTTTGATTGATATTATATGCGATTATGATTTATTCGGATTTCTTGTAAGACTTGGCACGTGCAAAATTATACGATTTAATGTTTGCTGGGTATAGTTTGTCACTAGGTGAGATTTGAAGTCGTGTCCTCATATGTTATCGACTCGGGTATCAAAAAGATGTTGAAAAGTAAGTTAGCTTCCACAATAGGGCACTTGCAGCGTGCATATGTATTAGTGATCTGTTGGGCAGACAAAAGAGATCGCTGCATAGGATTTATATGGATCGACAAGATTGAGCTTTGTTTAAATAATTATTTTAGCGAAATAGTTATAGAAATTACGCGCTGCACTATATTAATAACATGCGAATATATATATCTATTTACATAAAAATATTTACTTTTAGCGTCAAAGCCATATACGCGGAGAAGAATAGAAATTTATGTTATGGCTATGATCCATATCCATGGAAGCAGATTGATTATTCAAAAAGTTTCACAGAAACAATGAAAATTGCACATTGCGATTGTATAGCAGGATTAGGTGAAGTGTGCTCCCATTCAGGCTTTGTGCTTTTTGCCCTGAAATGCTGGTCTCGTGTTGAAGTAAACTATAATGAATATTCGTGTGCAGATATCCTTAATCGCAGATAATTATACTGAAATTAAGAACATATTCAGCCAGAAAGATCAACCAATCCTCAGATATTAATTCCGGGTACCTGAATGCTCTGCGAAGAAGTAAAATATGTTTATAAGAAAATAGGGACACATATGTTCGCATGTTATTATTATAGTGTAGCGCTTAATTTTTGTAACTATTTCGCTAAAATATTTATTTATACAAAGCTCAATCTTGTCGATCCATATAAATCCTATGCAGTGATTTCTTTTGCCTGTCCAACAGATCACTAATACATATGCTGCAAGCGCCCTATGGAGCAATAAAAATTTGCTATCTCACGTCACTCGCCGCTTGGAATAAGGGCGATTGTTTTTAGAAGGCATTAGTTCATTTGCACTCGAGAATTTGAATGATTGTGGCATTGAATTTTCATTATTTTGGGCCTATACTAAACAATAGATTAACACTCCTATACTCGCACATAGATCTGTGAGACCAAGAAATCAATAATTCGTTCATTTCTCAGAAAACATCAACACTACGACTTTGCGATTTTCTCTACCTAGGTGTCTCTTTTTTACCACTTTCGATCAGTGACACCGACGCGAGTATAGGAGTAACTTTTTTCCCATTTTAGAATATTGTTCAATGAAATGTAGTAATCAATGTTAGTGGTGTGGAATATTTATTGAATATAAGATCATTAACGGACTATTCTAATTTGATTTAAGTTTTTTTTTTGTCACCGGATTGAACGGATTCATATATATTCGTCGATAGATTCATACGTGCGAAAGGAAAACATAAATGTTTGACTTTCGTATATAAAATAAATACAAGAATTGCACTTATGGAAGAATTGTCAATTGCAAACTTTAAACTAATCGGTGGCTTATGGTTATGTTTTACAGTTACAGTTTCAGGGATATTTTTTATAATATGTGGGCTGAACAATATCGACAAGAAAACAAGTCGCGGAAAGTTCCTAGAAATCCTTTTATTTCATCTTTTTCTCAGGGGTATAACTAAAACGTCAAATCCCCCATATTGCCAGTATACCCAATATTGTTGCGGTTCACTGACATTTTGGTTCTGTCAATTACTGTTGTTTACAACTCGGTCAGGTTATATAGTCGAATAGTGGCTAACTTTAAACTCCATGTTAAATGTGAACACTTCCATGTGAAACCGAAATATGAAAATCGCTCATGCAGTTAGAAATACAGCAGTGCATTTTTCTTTATTTTTACTATCTCCGTGATTTCAACGATTTCAATCCTCGCAAATGATATGTTGGTAAACAAATAACGCCATATTGATTTTGATTTTGGGTAGCCTATATTCAATTGATGTCTAACCCCTCCTTTTTCTGTCCCATCAAAACAAGGTATTAAGGTGAAGGTGGAAGGAAGCCATAGTACACTAAGAGGAAAATTTAGTATATATGACCATTTTTTTTGTAAATATTACCAATTCTCTAGTCATTTTCTACCCTACTAATCATTGGTACATACTAGGAAAAAAATTTTGTAGACACAAATGTCAAACAAAACTATGGTTTGTAAGTCCAATGTTGGCTCAATTTCGGCTTTAGTACTGGGTAATTTGTTGGCACTCCATTGGTTCAATAAAATTTTTATTTAAAATATTTTTATTTTTATTAATATTCTTAATCCTTTCCTATTTTTTATAAAATATTGAAAAGTTTTTCCTGCATGCTTTTAGCGAGCGAGTTGGATATCACAGTACTCAAAAGTGTGCTTTTTCGGACACTTGCCAAATTTTGCTGGATCGCAAATTACATCGATTCGTTCTCATCTTCGAAGATGATTTGACGCTAGAAATCGACACCGCGTCGTACGTACTCAAACGGGACATCGAAACAGTAAACCTCGATAATGCATGACGTACGCTCTTCGCTTTCTTTGATGTGGCTCACACTGGTCACGGGTGTCTCTTATTCGAATACGTTGCCAAATATGATAACCGCGTTCAACACATGGAACAGCGGTATTTCTATAAAATAGAACGAATTGCGTAACATAGTGCCAAATATTTTAAAAATAATTGAGCTTTTACCTATTTTTACTGGAAATCCCAATGGAAGCTGCATAGTGAATAGTCATTCAGTTCAGTCACATTGGTCGTACTTGTTGTTGTTAAATTTGATAAGAAATTCTCCACTCAGCCACATGTTAGCTTAGAACCGCTGCACATTAGATGTGATTATTTTCGATTTTCCAATACCTCCTCCCTAGAGTTCGATGTCAGAAAAATACTTCTTCACGGTGGAATCTGTAATGGGCAATACCTACGAAGAGATCGCAGTTTTTTTCCAGTGGACTATTGTTTTCCGATCCTATGCTGATGTTGTTGTCCGAGGGGAACATGCCAGTAGGGGCAGTTGACTTGGTTTGGCGCTAGGCTTTTTTTCTGCCGTGTCGACGATGGATTTGGATCTCTGTGTGATGATGATGGTTTTCGCTGGGTGCCGTTGCCAAGTACTGCTGTAGAATTAATGTTGTCGTGATGATGTGTTTGAAATTGTGATACTTTCGCCGTAGCATATCGTTCATCAGCTAGTGGAGTTTTTACTGCAGACAGTATATGGAATAACACCGACAATCTGCGCTGTTGCTGCTGCTTCCATCCGAGTCGATGTTGTCCGAATCGGTAGCTGTTGATTGCTCAATGTAAAACGGTTGTTGTTGGTTTCCTCGCTGCTGACGGCACGCTTGGCCCAACCGATATCCATCGTTTCCTGGAACAACGAATCGGTCGAGAGGCGATGCATTGCTGCTGTTGATTGCGATCTGTGGATAATAGAATAAAGGGAAAAATCAAACAATAATCGGATCATCAATAAATTGTGCACGGCGACAACCGCCGTTTTTGGCTCTGATGTATCTGAACACTTACGGCTGCGTGAAACCGTTGCTATGGATTTCTACGATTTTAAGCTAAAAAAGGAAAATATTTAGATAAAATGAATCATAATACAACCAAATGTTTACCTCCGTACCGCTTCGCTTCCATTAGAGAAATGGCGATTGCATACACACACACAGTGGTGCTCCCGTGGCCGAGTGGTTAGCGTCATAACTAACATGCCGGGTGTTCGGGTTCGATTCCCGTTCTGGTCGGGGGAATTTTTCGTCAAATAAATCTCCTCCGACTTGCACTGTGATCACGCGTATTCTAGAGCTTGCCACTCAGAATGCATTCAAGGCGTGTTATTTGGCATAGAAATCTCAACTAAGTACTAATAAAAATGACGCAAGTAATACTACGTTGAGACGGCGAAGTTCCTCTAGGACCGTTAGTGCCATTGAAGAAGAAGAAGAAGATACACACAGTTGCCAAAAATGAAAATAATCAAGGTTACACATGCTATGAAGTAAAATGTACGAATCATTGGTAGGGGTGAACATTGCATCTGACATCAGTTTATCAAAGTTTTTGTAATATTTACAAAAAATTTGTACATTTTACAAATGTTTCGACTACTAAAGATTTGGTAGCTGCATTTACTAAAGTTTTTCTCCAGTGTACTAGTATAGGTGAAACCAAGGAAAGTGAAGTGGAAGGTAAAACATAATGTCAGAATTGCCGTTCGGACGTATCCCGTAAGTTTGAACTTTTTTACATAGATAGTATCCAAACAACACTAAACATTGACTACAGTTTCGCCGGCACGGTTGATTGTCGTTATGAACCAGCACAAAAAACAAAGCTGCAAATTATGCGCCAGTGGCGGTACCACGATCAAAGCACTCCCTGAATCACATTAGCCGAGCCAGCTGGCGGAAGCATATGCATAAAAGTTACTAGGTTACTATTTTCAACGACAACTGTTTATTTATTATACTGCTTCAAATACCTTCGACGAAATCAAATGTAACCATACCAACGTAAGTAATAACATAAACAAATCCAAGTTTTTCGTCTTGCCATTCCTCAAACGTCTTTTCTAAATAGTGTAAATTACGAGCCACCTGTTAACTCCACCATCATGGGTGAAACCACGTGTAAAAATGGGATAATAGACGAATTTCATGCCAACTCGTCTTAGGAGTTGGCAGTACCATTTCAGATAGTAGTGAAACGTTGTGGGTGTAACGACATGGGTCATTTAAGCAACTTTGCATACTTGGAATATTGGAAAAAGAATTAGACTACTTTTTGGAAATAGCCAAATTTTTTTTCTTAATTTTTAACAAAAATTTATAACTTAAAAACTATGATACATACAAAATTATTGTCAAAGGATGACATATGGTAAATTGTTTAAATTTTCATAAAAAAATACCAAAAGTTTTTTGGAAAAAAATTTCGATGAAAAAAAAGTTATTTTAAAAATTAAAATTCATTTTTCTCAAAAAAGTATTTTTTTAAATTCCCAAAAATATATATTTGAATAGCCCTTGAAATTTCCAACAAGTCGTTTATACATCGGAAGATGGGCACTTTTACAGGGAAAAAGTTTTTCGAACAACAACTTTTTCATGTTTTCTTTGAAAAGAAAATAGAGCTTATCCTAATTTCGTTTCAAGTCAAGATAGCGATGTAGTGTATTCAACAAAGTTTTAGATCTTGTTAAAATATGAACTTTTGTCGAAGACATCAACTTTCTATCTTTTATAGTTTTTGGAATATGAGTCATTTTTGTATGAAGACTCCTGAAAAAAATTATGTTTTGCTCGTAACATTTTGACGTAGAACTACGTCTTTCATTAAGGGTGTCAAATCAGAAAACAGGTCACGTTTTAATGAAATAAAGTTAACGTTAATAACTATTTTTGTCGCGAACGGATTTTGGCGATTTGCATACTAAACGAATCGGAAATTCCGTAAGATTTGTTTAATATGCCATACAATAGAATTCCCTGGTTAGTAAATGGTTAACATTCATGAAAACTTTAAGTGTTTTCATTTTCCCATACATTTGTTCTGTCCATTTGAGTGCTTTCTCGAACAGAGATATCAATAACGAGCAACTTATCGACGACTAACGGAGGGGAAATCGTGGGATTTAAAGTCTCCGTGAACAAAGGAAAAGAAGAAGAATGAAGGGGAATACTTGCCTAGAGTATAAACAGTGGATCTCGCTGAGGCAAACTTTCATTCGGCATCGGACTGTTGAGTAATCCAGTTCACTTTGCTTCCGCTGCGCTTCGATCTAAGATTGGACCCCACCAGTGGTAATCCAACTTGGAAATCGTCGTTTGATTTTTCTTTTCGTTTTTCGCGTTATTCGTAGTGTGTTCTTCTTTCCGCGTCATAAATTGTACGCTTCGCGTAGTGTGCGATGAGCAAGAAGAAGAGGAAGGCATGCTCGAGCCCTGCAAAAAACGAACGCATTGCCAGGGGCAATAAAATTTCGAGGTAAGCGTCATCTAATGATGCACGCGGTGTTGGTGCAGTAAAAAGCGTGCGCACTGAACCGAGCCTTCGCGAATGTGACACCGCACCGAACAACAGCGAAGTAGGCGATTTCGGCGCGTCGGTCGAAAATGTAAACGCCCAGGCAGCAACCAAAATCAAGCTCTCCCCGCTGGTGGTGAAGGCGGTCGCTCTTGACAAACTCATCAGCGAATTCGCATCGATGGGTGTTACAGCAGAGTACAAGCTGTGTGGCATAATTCAGTCTTCTTCCAAGCAGTTAACATTGTTTATTTTCCGTCTTCATAAGGGCTTCGTTGGTGCCTTTGAGAATGCATCAATGCATTAAACCGACGTTATGGCGAAGCAGACGTTAAGGTTGTGCACCAAAAAATTATTTGGGAATACCAAGCATCTTGAATGTTTTACTGGAATGTCAAAGTTATTTGGGTTCGCGTGCCAGTCGCAAAACTGCCTTCAACTAGGATTGCATTTGCGCTAATATTGATCATAATGAAGCATTGCTACTGTTTTCGAGGTTGTTTTTAACAAAAAGAGTTTATTTCTGTTGTTTAGTCATCAAGAAAGTAAATGTTCTGGATTTAATATGTGATTAGGTTTTGCTTGCCAGTAGCAAAACTTCCTCCACCAAGGATGACAGCTGCGCTTCTCTCGAGCATGAGAAAGTAATGCAACTCTTTTCGAGGCCAGTAATATTAACAGAAGCGTTTCTTTTGAGAATAGCGCAAAATGATGAGAAATGTTTATATTGCTAGTAGTTTCAAGCCACCAATGTATGGCTCTGTGTGCATGCTATGGTGAACGCTTGTTTGGCGCTTGGTTTACGCTTAGTTTGTACGAACGATATCTAGAGGTGCGATTCCTTTGAGGCAATACTAAATAACATGTAGCATGATATTTGATACTTGCAAGTGTTGTCATTGTTGTTGTTTACATGCGGTGCCAAAGATATATTGATGTAGTTATGAGATATGGAATAATGGTGCTGGTGCAACATGTATATAATCGACTGTAGCCGAGTCTATGTTAATTTCGAAAAAGGCCACCGGAATAGCCTTCGAGGTAAATTTTCAATGCATTGACATGAAATAAATTGCGACATACGATTGTTCTGCGAGGGCAAGAATGAATCATCAATCAATTATCGTCAACTGATTCTACAATGAAAAAATCATTTCAGAGATTATTCTACTAAGCAGTTGTTTCTAAAATTTCACAGCATTATAGAATAATATCCGAAGGTATAAACAAGCGACTTATATAAAATAACAGCGTAGTTCTACGTCAACAATGCGGTCGTATTTTGGACACAACCTCCTATAATTTTTTTTGGTGTAAATTCTCACGTTTGACATTTTCATGACATGTTTATAAATAGAGAAAAGTTAGCAAAGCATTTAAAATGCGATAATTCATACATAAAAAAGTAATGAATTGAACATTAATAGCGTTTTCTCAAAGAAAAACATGAAAAAGTTGTTGTACGAAAAACTTTTTCCATGTAAATATTGGAAATTTTAAGGGCTATTTATATCTACTTTTTCAGAATTTTAAAAGCATATGTTTTCGAGAAAAATGAATTTTAATTTTCAAAATATTTTTTTCAATGTAATTTTTTTTCTAAAAATATTTTTTCCAACAAGTTTTCCATACATCGGATGATGAGCACATTTACATGGAGAAAGTTTTTCGAACAACAACTATTTAATTTTTTTCTTTGAAAACTATTAATGTTTAATTCGTAACATTTTTTTGTATAAATTATTGCAATTAGCATGCTCTGCTAACTTTTCTCCATTTGAAAAAATGTCAAAGTTACATACAAAGATGATACGAGCAAAACATTATTTTTTTCAGGAGTCTTCATACAAAAATGACTTATATTCCAAAAACTATAACAGGTAGAAAGTTGGCGTCTTCGACAAAAATTCACATTTTGATAAGATCTAAAACTTTGTCCAATACACTATATCGCTATCTTGACTTTAAAGAAAATTAGGATAAGTTGTATTTTTTCCAAAGAAAATATAACAAAGTTGTTGTTCGAAAAACTTTTTCCCTGTAAAAGGGCTCATCTTCCGATGTATGGACAACTTGTTGGAAATTGTAAGGGCTATTTATATATATATATATATTTTTTTTTTTCTTTCTTTATTAAAGAGATTTTCAGCCAAAGGCTGGTTCATCTCTAGTTATATATATATTTTTGGGAATTAAAAAAAAATACTTTTTTGAGAAAAATGAATTTTAATTTTTAAAATAACTTTTTTTTCAGCGAATTTTTTTTCCAAAAAAATTTTCGTATTTTTTTGTAAAAATTTAAACAATTTCCTACAATTCATTGACATTGACATGAATTTTGTATGTATCATAGTTTTTAAGTTATATTTTTTTGTAAAAAAATAAGAAAAAAAAAATTGGCTTTTTCCAAAAAGTAGTCTAATTATTTTTCGAATATTTCAAGTATGCAAAGTTGCCTAAATAACCCATGTCTTTACACCCACAACGTTTCACTACTATTTGAGATGGTGCTGCCAACGGCCAGTCGAGTTTACATGAAATTCGTCAATAGTGCTTGTGAGAGAAGAGCAATTTGTTTCGTTTGTTTTGATTTTTGTACGTAAATAGATCAATATACTTATCAGAATCGGGGCTCTTTTGGTATTAACAAGTTCTTCGCACAGTAACTCGATGTTGATAATTCCTTAATATTTTCCTTCGTTGATGGTATTTTTTTCACATATTCGCGTGAATATAATAAAGCTTCAACCCTTCTCTTCGTTGGCGAGGCTTTTGATTGAATGTAATACTATTCCGTTTATTATTATTGATAGCAGAGGCAGCCAATTTTCATAAACAATGTTAAAATTGCTAACACTTACATTATAGACCCAGACCAACGCAATGTCTCAGGAATATAATTTTATTGAATGGTTTTTATAGCTGTTTCGATTATGTTGTCTGGCATAAGTGTCGAAAAAATAACGATGCTTTCACCAATACAAACAAAACCATTGCGGAAAATTGAAAACAGGAAGTGGGTTATATCTATAGTATAACCGCAAGGGTGACGTAGGACTATCGTTGATTTAGAGATCATTTGTTTTAAGTTGAATCTGAATTCATTCTGAATGAATGAATATTTGGGAGACTTCGAAAACGAGAGCGTTACGTTGGAGGCACAAGGTTTTATGCATCCAATATTGGATACGGAAATATCCTACTGATGGGGAAGAATAATCTTCAGAAGCTATCCTGTTAATTGCGATTGATTGAAAAATCACAAAACCAAATGTATTTGGTCACAGTGTTACGTGGATAGAAAACATTAAAATATTTTTTTTCACATGAATGTAATTTTAAATTCCCAGAGGAACTGGCAGATTATTTTCAGTAACGATTAGATATTTCCACATTTTCCTCGATACTGGAACTGGCAGATTATTTTCCGGATCTTTCTCGATGCTGAATGGCATCCAAACGGAAAGAATTCCGTGCGTGTATATGTGTGTGTAGCGGTTACTTCGATGGTCACCTCCTCTTCTCCTGAAGGATCGGCTTCTCTGTGCTCCCTC
Organism: Toxorhynchites rutilus septentrionalis; assembly: GCF_029784135.1. Classification (NCBI taxonomy): domain Eukaryota; kingdom Metazoa; phylum Arthropoda; class Insecta; order Diptera; family Culicidae; genus Toxorhynchites; species Toxorhynchites rutilus. The sequence continues at coordinate 137,965,486 of NC_073746.1, read as the reverse complement.
ACAGTTTCAAACAAACTGCTTGCGTTTCAGGGCAGATCTCGATCCTTCGCCGTCCAGCATGTTGTCTTGTCGATGTCCTCACGAAAAATGAATGCATTTCACCACCAGAATAGTGGTTTATGCTAACTCGATAACCATCTGTTAATAGCACTTGATTGAAAAATATTTGGTCACAGTGTTACATGGATAGAAAACATTAAAATAAACTCTTTCACATGAATGTTTTTTTAAATTCCCAGAGGAACTGGCAGATTATTTTCCGCATCTTTCTCGATGCTGAATGACATCCAAACGGAAATAATTCCGTGCGTGTATGTGTGTGTGTAGCGTCTGCTTCGATGGTCACCTTCTCTTCTCCTGAAGGATAGGCTTCTCTGTGCTCCCTCACAGTTTCAAACAAACTGCTTGCGTTTCAGGGCAGATCTCGATCCTTCGCCGTCCAGCACCCTCAGCAACGATGTTGTCTTGTCGATGTCCTCACGAAAAATGAATGCGTCTCACCACCAGAATATCGCTTAAGTATGCTTTTTGTGCGTGATTGAATCGAGAGAAGGCGTGGTTTACGATGGCAATTTGGAAGGCAAACTAGAGGGGAATGAACTCTCTGAGCTCGGAACATTCGGCGACTGAGCAATAATCGATTGTGGGCGCATACAATATTGGTTACGGAAATATCCTACTGATGGGGAAGAATAATCTTCAGAAGCTATCCTGTTAATTGCGATTGATTGAAAAAATCACAAAACCAAATGTATTTGGTCACAGAGTTACATGGATAGAAAACATTCAAATAAACTCTTTCACATGAATGTATTTTTAAATTCCCAGAGGAACTGGCAGATTATTTTCAGTAACGATTAGATATTTCCACATTTTCCTCGATACTGGAAGCCCACCAGTGGTTAATGATAACTCGATAACCGTCTGTTAATAGCACTTGATTGAAACATATTTGGTCACAGTGTTACATGGATAGAAAACATTTAAATAAACTCTTTCACATGAGTGTATTTTTAAATTTCCAGAGGAACTGGCAGATTATTTTCCGGATCTTTCTCGATGCTGAATGGCATTCAAACGGAAAGAATTCCGCACGTGTATGTGTGTGTGTGTAGCGGCTGCTTCGAGATCTTCCCGGGGAACCGTTTATAGCATCACTCTCCTCCTGATGGATTCCCTTCTGGCCTAAGGTGCACAAACAGGCTCTTGGTGACACCGTTCATCCGCGCTTTCATGATAAACGAAGAGCTTCACCACAACAGCGACAACATGCTCCAATCGCTGTTCAATTTGAACTGAGTGGATTTCCGAGTGGCGCTCGCTTATATACCGATTGGTGATTTCAATAGCCTGTTTTGAAAGCAATTTTAAGACTATTGAAACAAGTTTTTGGATCAGAAAGTAACAAGTATAGAACGCGTAGACATTTTATCTTTCGAATGAAGTGTTTATCATACCATTCCGTTCAGTTGTTTAGGAGCTATTAACGCTCAAAATCTCGGTCTCCGGCGTAACGCTTTCGTTTTCGAAACTTTGATTTTACACCCCGGTATAGAAATGAAAGACGTAGTCCTACGTCAAAAATGAAAATTTAACTTTCAGAGCACTAGCTCGAGCATTCCGACGTTTTTAACTAGACATTGCGACGGCAGATGAAAATTTATTATCACAAGAGTAATCGATTAGAGTTTGGTTGATATTACTTGACGGGAAGTGTGCGAAAACGATAATTTTCTTCACACTGTTTCGCAAAATTATTGGCTTTCGGGCAATGGGTGAGGGAGGACGATGAAAGAAATGAGCGCCATTGTAGCAGCCATTTGTGGCTTCCTTCCACCTTCACCTCAACTCTTAGTTTACCAAAAGAGACAAAGAATATTAGAAATATGCAATCTTTATATTCCAAAATCTTTATCATCTGGTGACTATTTAGAAAGTCGTTATACATTCGAAACAAAACCCAAAAAGCACGCCACAACTGCAAGAAATGTGAAAAAATATGTTTGTCTCGAGCATGCAGTTATGGTATGTTCTGATTCTTACACCAATGAAAAAAGAATCGATTAATATGTTTTGATGTTATTTTATAGCTCTTTATGTTTAGTTTTCGGTTTAGCCAAATAAAACATGTCTGTCTTGTAGATCAACTGAATGCAAACTGGCTTTATTGTTCATGGAAGTGTTGGCAGATTTCAAATAATACATTTACTCTGGGCAAGGTTAATGAATGCAAAATAAAGAATAACATTAGTTATAACAGAAGGTATGAATAATAAATATGGATAGTACTCTATATCATAACATCTCCCTTTTCATAATTAAGCTCACTGATATAATTCATAGTCCTCGAGACGCTTCGGCAAACGAATCTGCCGTTTCGGCTGCTCAGCGGACGGTTGTTGAACTGGCGGCGAAGCTCGTGGAGTGCTATAAGGCGTTTCCGGTTTAGAGCAGTGTGGTTCGTCTTGTGTGTCAGAATGTTCTACCTGGTGATGTTGTTCTTGCAGCGGCAAGGATTTAACCATTATGTTATCACGTCGAAGGTTCCGTACTTGAACTTCCACTATAGTTGAACGATCATTGAAAGTGTCACGAACTACAGCTGGCGTCCATGCTCTGTCATCAGGTTTCTTTTTTACAAAAACTCGAGGGGTTGTATGCGAGACACGACCGCTTAGTACGTAGAACTACGCAATCTTTTTTTTAATTTGTTGGTTTATCATTTCGGAAATCATTTGCGAATATGTCGAAAGTTTATAAATAACTATTTAGTAAAAAGTTCCGGGGACCCTTGCAAAGTGTTAATGGCTTGCGTGGCTTCGAGAAGCAACGATTCTTTCTTGCCTTTGCGAGAACAATACACTAATTGGTCATATGTTGCAATTTGTTTCTTTATATCAATGCACGCATTGCATTTAGTATTTAACGAGAGACATCTTCCGTGCATCGCCATTCAACAAGCATCAAACACGCGTCTAACAGATGGACACAGTTGCAGCGATAAACTTCAAGCGAAATATTCGCTAGCGTTCACAGCAGAAAGATTCTGAGAATATTCCTCAGAAGAGACGCAATTCTTCTACGCTAGCGACAGCCTACTTACTTCGCAAATATTCTCTTTACGCTATCCCCCTTCGTTGTTTCTATTCTTCTTCATCTTCTTTTTCTTTGTTTGTTTGAATTTAAACAACGATTCATTCGTCTCCGACTGTTTCTATTCTAGCGGATGTATAAGTTGCTCGTTATTGACAGCTCTGTTCGGGAAAGCACACAAATGGACAGAACAAATGTATGGGGAAATGGGAATTCTTCCAATTTTCATCAATTTATACCATATACAGACTATGGGATTGTAATGTATAGCATATCAAACAAATCTTAGAAAATTTACTATTCGATTGGTATGCAAATCATTAAAATCCGTTCGCAGCAAAAATAGTTATTAACATTAACTTTATTTCATAAAAACGAGACCTGTTTTCTGATTTGGCACCCTTAATGTAAGATGTAGTCCTACGTCAAAACAGGCTGACCAATCTGCAATGGTGGCAACGGCTTTGCAGTGCGGTCGTAGTAATATTTAGCAACCTGTCGATTACGTTTGATTGCTTCTTTAACTACTTCCTGTCTTTGAAATGCGTAATTTTGGTCATTAGAAAATATACTAAATTCTGCACTGTCGAATTGAGGTCCCCAATCAGTAGTAACGAACATGGGAGTCCCATAACGAGCGAAATTTCTCCGACCTTTTTGCACTATAACTCGCGCTGAAGCTTCACCGGCAATTTCGTCAACTTCGATGAAGTCCGAGAAATGATCCACGGTCACCAGAAAGATATGCTTCTTTCCCTTGATCTGCTGTTCACAAAGATCAAGACTCACTTTTGATACGGATAGCTTGGTATTTGATGTGTCTGCATAGGCTGGTGTTGTTGATTAGCCGAATATTTGATACATGCGGAGCAACTCTGAATCCGCTGTCTTATCTGATCGTTTATACCAGGCCAGAAAACTGTGTCACGAGCTAGTTTGATAGTATTTTCTATTCCACTGTGAGAAACGTGCAGCCTTTCCAAGATTTCTGATCGAATGCCAACTGGTATCAAAATACGGTTGTTCATGTAGACAAGCCCGTTCTGAGTGTAGAGGTCATCCTTGTATTTCCAATACACCTTTAACCGTTCCGGAAGGCCATTAATTGATGATGGCCATCCTTCGATAATGAAATTGATGATCGTTTGGACATCGACGTCATCAGTTGATGCTCTACGAATTGGATGTAGGCGAAAATCCGAGATTGGGATGTACTCCATAGCGTTGATTTCCTCCAACTCCTTAAAGGTGAAGTCCATGTCCATGGTGTAGATATCATAAATTTCTCTCATGGTAGGATCACCTTCAGCGATAGCAGCATGTGACAGCACATCAGCTATTATTACCTCCTTTCCGGGTATGAACTGTAATTTCAGTTTATACCTCTGCAACCCCAATAGCATTGACTGTAGTCTCATTGGTGCTCCACTCAATGGCTTCTGAACGATACGCAAAAAAGGCAAGTGATCAGTTTGCACGGTAACGTCTTTGCCTATAATATACATTTCGAACTTTCTGCAGGCAAATAATATGGCGAGAGTTTCTTTTTCTATTTGAGCGTATCTTCGCTCTGTCTGGGACAAAGTTTTGGAGGCGTAACAAACCGGTTGACCGTCCTGAAGGAGGACTGCTCCTAAGCCCACACTAATGCTATCACATTGTATAACTACATCTTTGCGGACATCAAAGTATTGCAAAACAGGCGCTTGGGTCACCACGGTCTTCAGAGCGTCAAATGAATTTTGGTGCTCGTTTTCCCACTGCCACTTCCTATCACGGATTGTAAGCTTACGTAGAGGTTCTGCTACTGTAGCCAACTTGGGTAAATAATTGGTGAGATATGTGATCATTCCAAGGAATTTGAGACGAGCGGCAACGTCCTGCGGTTGTTGCATTTCTAAAATACAGCGAACCTTTTCTGGGTCTACTTTAACTCCATTTGGAGTGAGAATGTGCCCGAAAAATTTTACATTGGATTGGCATAGACGAATTTTGTCTTTATTAAGTTTCACGTTCTTCTCACTCATTTTCCTTAGAAACGCGTCTAGATTTCTGTTGTGATCCGCTAGCGCTTCTTCTGAAGTATTTCCACATCCAAAAATGATCACATCATCAGCCAACACGCGCACTCCTTTCAATCCATTAGTGACCTTGTGTAACTTCCGTTGGAATATTTCAGGTGCTGGAGAAATCCCAAATGGCATACTTAACCAACGATATCGCCCGAAAGGCGTCTAGAAGGTCGTAAGTCGTGAACTCTCTTCGTCAAGTTCAACTTGCCAAAAACCTGATTTTGCGTCCACGGTGGTAAATACTTTGGCATTAGTCAGTTCAGGTAGAAGCTCATCAATTGTAGGAATTTAATAGTGTGGACGCTTGAGTGCGATGTTCAGCACAATTGGATCAATACAGATTCTTATGTTGTTGTTACGCTTCACCAGTACTAAATTGCTTACCCAATCAGTTGGTTCCACTACTTTTGCTACGATTTCCAGCTTCTCCATTTCTTCGAGTTGCTTGTGTAACTCGTCCCGCAGTGTGACTGGAATCCGTCGCGCTGACTGTACAACTGGTTTCACCGTTGGAACGGCTTCTAAATGCACTTTACCTTCCAGCTTGCCAATACCTTGGAACACTTCAGGATAACGTCCCACCATGTTTTTCGCAACCATTTCTTGTTCTTCCACAACCGAGTAACACAATTTTATTAGTTTCAGTTTTTTACACGTATACAAAGACAAAATCGGTTGTTGATTAAATTTCACCACATTGAACACTGCTTTATAGCGTTTTCCACCGTGTTTCACATCTACAGTTGCTCTTCCCAGTGTGGTTATAGCAGATCCACCAAATCCTTTCAGTACAGCTTGATGATTATCGAGTTTCACCGATTTCGTGTTTAAAATATCGAGTAGTGACGGTAGTCCTATGACATTACATGTCGCACCAGTGTCGAGAATGCAGTATGTTTGCCTTCCGGTATCACAGAAAGCAAGCTTTGCTTTCAGCAAACCGGCTCGGTTTTGCTGAATGCTATACAAAAACTCTATGGTATCAATGTTTTCTTCGCATGGTTCATTATTTGATTCACAGCTGTCACTCGAATCGGCTTCTCCGATGGTAGCCACCTTCTTGCCAAAACGCTTTGAGTTGTTTCCTTCGCGGTTCGATGTACTTTCTTCTTGCTTTTTTCTACACATTATTTCGAAATGATTTCGCTGATGGCAGTAGAAACATGTGCTGTCTCGTGCTGGACACTCTTGCAATTTACGGTGGTAAGGCTTTCCACAAAACGCGCATTGTTTTTGTTTATATTCACGTGAAACACTTTGTTAACTGAATGTTCTTCTTCAAACCACTTGTTTTTATCCAATTCTGCTTTTGTCGTTTCTTCTGACATACACTGTTCAATCACTTCAGTCGCCATCAACTCGGTTTTGTCAATAAAAGATTTTTTCAATCGCGTATCGCGCAACCCGGCCACTATTATATCACGAAGCATTTCTTCCTCCAAATCGCCCCAGTTGCAATCCTTTACAAGTGCTCTTGCTCTGTTTATAAATTGAGCCAGTGTTTCACCATCATTCACTCCATCAGGTGATTGTTGCTTGCACTGCAAAAATTCATAGCGAGCTAACTTTACATTTCTCTTTGGTACCGTATACTTCTTTAACGATTCCAAACACGCTGCGACACTTTGCTTCTTTTCCGGTCGGAGAGGCCAATTATTGAATATCTTTCGCGCTTCTATACCAAGTGCTGCTTTCAACGTAGCAACCTTCACTCGTTCTTCACGATTCTCTAGCCCCGATGCTACGAGATAAACCTCAAAACCGTCAATAAAATCATCCACGTTTTGACGAACGTTCCCCGTCAGTGATAGTGGTTCGGGAAATGGTACATTGTTATTGAACACATTGACAGCAGCAGCTGCCGCTTCTCTGTGACTGATTGTGGCGCTCTGCCCTACTGCGTCCCCGTCTGCGTTTTCGTGTTGATTGCCGGTATACATGTTCCCACATGAACTCTTTCTGCCTATTTCGACGAATAGACGTAATGATTTAAAATGTTCTTTCTTCGATTCTACTCAAGACTTTCTGACACCATGTTTAGTTTTCGGTTTAGCCAAATAAAACATGTCTGTCTTGTAGATCAACTGAATGCAAACTGGCTTTATTGTTCATGGAAGTGTTGGCAGATTTCAAATAATACATTTACTCTGGGCAAGGTTAATGAATGCAAAATAAAGAATAACATTAGTTATAACAGAAGGTATAAATAATATATATGGATGGTACTCTATATCATAACACTTTATACTTTCATGAATTATATTCAGTTGCTTACTTTCAATGAATAACAGGAAAAAAGTCGAATTTCGTTATTTATGTTTGATTACAATTACAATTACAATTACTCTGGTTTGTGGAGGCTGGATTAGATGACTATTAACACTGAAAAAACATATTTTCTGGAGTTTCCTCATTCATTCATATCCTCTTCTTCAAATAAATACCAATAACGCCTAAAAATACACAATAGCAACATTACAGAGAAGTTCCCTTTCGGGCTGCGACACCGTGCGCGAGTATACGAGCTATGATTTTGCGCGCGAGTACTCACTCACGATTTCTTTGTCGTCGACATCGAAGTCCTGCTTAAAAAAATAGGATTGAATCCAAAGGTTCGAAACAATCCCTCCGCCTGCAGTTTACTCGTGTCACTTTTCGATCAACTCCTCGAAGATTTTTTCCAAATTTTTTGTAGTAGGTTTAGTATAAGCGTTTGATCATTCAATTTATTGAATCCACAATAATATATACATGATACTCATGAGCTTCAAATAAATTTAGATTATATTTAATTGTAGGAAAACAGACGGAGACGTATTCGTTTATTTAATAAAATTCTCTAACCAATCTGAAGAAAGCGAATATTAAAATTTAATCACTTAGTGTCACACTCGACCCATGAGATTTACAATCCTCTTCATCCGAAGTTTCCGATATATCAGACCCTTCAATAGGAAAAGGAATTGGTTCTAGTGGTAACTTCGTGTATTCATAAGTTTCAAAAGCTTCAGGCTGCCAAATCAGTTTCTTCTCTTCACATCCTTCTATCTCATCAACATAGAATTTACCCTTCACCATAACCTTGGCATTGAAGGTAAAATATCCTGGTCCCCTGGGACAACAACCATCCCAGTATCCGTGAAATCTGCATCCATCCATAATCACTTCCACTGGTCCTCTCGCCACACCATCCACCCAAGTACCATTGACATTAATATTTCCAACACTAAACTTATAGCATCCCATCCCATGGCGTCTATTCCTGAACCAATTACCCTCGTATCTCGCTCCATTCGGGTAGTAATAAGTGCCACAGCCATTTCGAAGATCCTTTCTGAATTCTCCTTGATACCATGAACAATCCGGATAATAGATACGACCCATTCCATGCTTAAGACCTTTCCGCCAATGACCATCGTAGCGCAAACCTTCCTGTAACGCCAAACGGCCCTTCCCATGGGGTAGTCCTTTCCTGAATCCTCCTTCATATCGATATCCGTTCTCAAGTTTCGCTTTTCCTTCGCCCTGAGGCTCCATTTTGCTGTTTCTGAGACCGTTGTATTTCTGGAGATTTAGAATGAAACGTATATGGTTCTGACGAAAGATTATTGGACATACCAGAATATTAAATTCAAAATTCTCCTCATTATCGGGTACAGTATACTCGGAGAGAATTTTCTCACGGACCAGGCTATGTGTCATTTTTATTTTTTTTTATTTAAACAAAAAAATTGAATATGTTTGCTTTGATTTAAAATGTGTTATGAGAATCAATTAATTTCACCGATGTAGGATTTGTGCGTTGTATTGAGGGGGCAGTAGGGGAGAGGGAGGCAAGATGACGAATCGGTAAAATTTGAAAACCAATTTGACCCGTTATAATTAAGGTAGCGCCACCTAGTTTTACTGAAGATGCATCACAACAAGGCCAAACTTTGTACTCGGTAACTCTGCCGAAAATGTTATCACAAAAAAGTGAAAAATAAAAATGTGAAAAATTGTGATTTTGTTATTTTTTTCCGTTTTTTTTCAAATTTCATTATTACTTTATGAGGAAAGTTAAAATTTCAAAATAAATTTATACATGATAAAGGTACTCTATTGTACATAATCTGTTTGTTTCCGGCGAGTTTCAATCATGATTTTTTTCCAGCTAAACTTTTTATTGATAAAGTCGCTTGGGGGCAAGTTGACCAACTGCAACATTATGTTAACTTTTAGTTTTTTATTGTAGATGGTTAGAACCTAGGTAGTGCGGACTGAATCAAAACGGCTGTCAAAAAAGATCCAATTGAAATGTCAAAAGAGATCCAACGATCAGGAGTGTTATTTTTCTTATGATAATCAACACTATAAAAGAGGTATTGTTGTCAAGGGCAAAAATAAGTAAAATTATAAAATGAACGAACTACATTTTTCCGTTAATTGTTTAATTAACCATTGCATCTCTGAAAGAGCATCTCAGCCTTTCACTGAGCAACGCATTTTTAATGTCCCCTCTCTTTGTCATAACGTTTTCCCGAACGAAATAAAAACAAACAAAGTCAGAGTCACGTAAATGTTTACTCCTGCGATTTGGAAATATTCGATAAAAAGTGGAAGGAAGAGTTCCCAGATGATTTTTAAAAAAAGTCTGTAAAAACATGTGAATGTCTGTTAAAAATGTGGAAAAGTCTGTTAAAGTGTGCAGATCTATAGAAATGTCTTTGAACGTTAATTTTCACATATTCCTTAATACTTTGTACATCACGATGCACGTAAGATTGTATTTTGTATATATATACAGCCATTCCATGCCTAACCAATATAGTGGTTCTCAGATCTTCGTCAAAAGTGGTAGTTTTGTTCTTTATCGCAAAACATTAGACTCGTATTTTTCTATTTTGTCATTAGGGTGCCCATTTACATTTTAGGGTGATCCCAAAAATCATTTTTCCGCTTTTTCCCAAAATGACTTTTTTCAAAAATTTATAACTTTCGAACCACTTAACCGATTTAGATGATCGACATATCAAATTGAAGCCAATGAGCTTTAATTGAGAAATATGGAACTTGCAGATAATATGGATCCTATTTTTAATATGGATTGAAAGCTGAGAATTTTTTACATAAAATAGCTTGATAACAGAGATGCTATTTTTTTCGTTTTTGACATATGATTTTTCAAAATCAATCGATGGTTCGAAAAAAAAAATTTCCCCATTTTTCCCACTACAAAAAGTCAGAACTTTCGAACTATTGGACCGATTCATATCATCAACATATCAAATTGAAGCTTACGAGTTATTTTTCTTTGAAAAAATATTACTTTTGCGAAAAAATTGTTTTTTTTTGTAATTATTGATTGAGTTAGTTTTTCATAGATTTCTCGGTTAAAGATAGGAGCGCTATATTTTTTTATATTTTTAATGGAAAGCGGAGAATTATTTACCTAACATATCTCGATATCAGATATGCTATAATTATCGTTTTTAAGTTAGAATTTTGTAAATTTAACATGTTTTAAGTCTTCGATCAATATTCATATGTAACAGAACTAGACCTATGCTACTAGAATCCAATCTTCCCGCAAGTGTGATATTTTTTCAAATTTTGCTTATTGGATTCAATTTAATATATCGATCATCTAAATCGGTTCAGTAGTTCAAATGGTATGATTTTTTCACAGAAAGTTGTTTTTGGACAATTGGGAAAAAATGATTTTTTTTGAAAAATAATATCTAAAAAACGAAAAAATAGCAACTCTGATATCGAGATATGTTATGTAAACAATCCTCAGCTTTCAAGAAAAAATATAAAAAATATAGCGTCCAAACTCATAAAAAAAATAAAAAACGACTACAATCAATAATTACTAAAATATAAATTTTTTTTTCGCAAGTTAAATATTGTTTAATAAAAGGCTAGGTCAATTTTATATGTCGATCATCTAAATCGATTCAGTGATTCAAAAGTTATTAATTTTCTTTTGTCATTTTTGGGAAAAAGTGGAAAAAAACGATTTTTCGGACCACTTAATAACGTATGTGCTGTAAGTGTGTTTTAATGTTTCAACGATCTACACATACATACATACACATACATACGCGTTGTTAATTTTTATAAAAATCAGTATTTCTTCGTTGATATATTAGACATCCACCAAGACTTGCGGTCTCGTTGATGAAATTTATAAAAAAAATGCAGTGTATATTTTCCATCCGCCATGCAAGGCTATACAAGTTTTAGATCACCACACGGCCATGAACCATGTCTGTGGTAACAATATCGTACAGTAACCCATATTTCGTCATAAGCAGACCCGAAAGCAAATGTAAGTTGTTGAAAATAGAATGAAAATGACATAGTCCTGACCCTAACTTAACTATTTTTCAATAAATCTCCTTGCATTTCAGCAAAACAATCTTATCTAGAACAGAAAATAATTATCAGAAACAATTTTCGTTCAAGATTTTTCCTTACCTGCAGAGAATGCAATTTTTCATTAATTGTGAATAACCGTATCCTCTCTTTCGTCTGCAATGATGTCAAGGCAAAAGTACTTATGTGTATGAGTTCCAAACTTCATACACACCAGATGGGCCAACCAGAAAGACTGCCTGGCCGCAGGTTGAGTATCGCTGGTCTAACGTCATTTGTATTGATATAAACTAAATATAATAACTTTTCTGTATTAAAACTATGGAAAAATATCATATGGTTAGTCAAATATCTTTGATGTGATGAATAGAGCCTCTTATTTTTCAAAAACCTGTGAAATATTGTTATATCCAAAAAGTCAACAAAAATAAAAAGTATTTTACAGATACGTCTGTAAGTTTACAAACATATTTGTAAATCTGGCATCTCTGGTGGTCTGAGAATTTATTGCAAGAAATCGCTTGAAAATATGCATGAATTTGCTTGAAAATGAAGTGGATTGAGTCCGCACCACTTAGGTTAGAACTTATAACCGAAAAAGAGACCAATGTTGGTCGGACACCAGTTTGGAGAATGCTATGAAAGCTGTAGAAGAAGGTTCGTCTGTTCTGGGTGCTTCAAACAGTTCGGTGTGCCAGAATCAACTTTGAGACGCTATCGACGAAAATATCCAGACATAGAGGTTAGATTTTCAATTCAGCACATTCTGAATGCAGTTATTGGATGTATCCTGACAAACCATATGTGTGTGATTTATGTGTACATTGAACTTATTTGTACTTCTTATGTCCTTCTGTCTTATAAATCAATAATTGTCACATTTTGTTGATTGTTAGGTGACCAAACCATATTCGCCAACTTACCTCCAGGCATTCGCCATCTTGCCCCCACGTGGAGGCATGATGGCGAATTCCACACTTTTTGCGCAAAGTTTTTTGGTGGACAAGTTTTTTTAGTTTTTTTGCCCATCCAATAGATAATATGATAAAAAACACTTCAGACTATAAGGATCAGAATCAACATTAAAAAAAGAAAAAAATTCCAAGCTCCAAAGCTCGCCAAAGCTTAACGTCGCCAACTTGCCTCCCTCTCCGCTAAACTATGAACATCATGAAAAGTATGCAATTTTCGCGATTTTTTCCATCGAGAAAATAAAATACTATGATTAATCTGATATCAGTTTTATTTGGTATATATTACTTAACAAACAAAAAAAAGGTGTCAATTGGACTGTCCCTTGAATAGCCGCAACCGGTTTGTTGAACCGAGCCAAAACCTTGTAAACTGGTGGGAGTTCTACAAGTTTTTCTAGTATACCGATTTCAACCAATAATTTTTTAACGTAATCTTGGATATATTTCCTGTCGTCGTACGTAGGATTTTTTCAAAGTATTGATTTTTGACGAAATGGCGACATTTTTTTGAAAAAAATGCGTTTTTTCCTCAAAAATCGAGACAAAAACATTTACCAAAATTTTATTTTTCAAAATATCAAAAAAATCCTACGTACGATGACAGGAAATTTAGTGGAAAAATCTGGGAAAAACTATTTGATCAAAATCGGTTTCCAAAAACTTAGTTTCGAGAAAACGCATTTTAAATTTTGGATCCGCGCTCCTTATGCAAAGACTTAGGTCCACTATGGCTTGCAACTTTGGAGCGGAGCATCGGACAAAACTGGAACAAAAACTACAGTAAAGTAGAAATCCCAGAGAACATTTTGGGCCAGAATTATTTTTGACGTAGGACTACGTCTTTCATTTCTATACCGGGGTGTAAATTCAAAGCATCCAAAAAGGAAGCGTTACGCCGGAGAACGAGATTTTGAGCATTAATAGCTCCTGAACTGAACTGAATGGAATGGTATGATAAACACTTCATTCGAATGATAAAATGTCTACGCGTTATACACTTGCCACTTTTTAATCCAAAAAATCGTTTCAATAGTCTTAGTAGTAGACAATAGTAGTTTCAAAACAGGCTGTTGAAATAACCAATCGGTATATAAGCGAGCGCCACTCGAAAATCCATAGTTATAATTGAACAGCGATTGGAGGATGTTGTCGCTGTTGTGGCGAAGCTAACTTCGTTCATCATGAAAGCCAAGTGTCAACAAGAACCTGTTTGTGCACCTAAGGCCAGAAAGGAATCCATCGGGAGGAGAGTGATGTCACTGAAAATGCGACTAAGAAAGTAACAGCATCGAAAATTGGTTCCGCTTGAGGCATCGGAGCAGCTGCCACACACATATATATATATATTTTTCAATCAAGTGCAATTAACAAGAAAGCTTCTCTCGTTTTCGAAGTCCCCCGAATATTCATTCAGAATGGATTCAGATTCAACTTCAAACAAATGATCAATAAATCAACGATAGTCCTACGTCAACCTTGCGGTTATGCCACAGATATAACCCACTTCCAGTTTTTTTTAAAAAATTTTTCTACCAATTTGATTCTATCCGTATGATTAAGGTTCATACCATCCCGTTTGTCTTCAAAACTTGGAAGCACTTGTGTCTGAATAGGGGATATTGCTTCATGATAGTGATCAGTGCATCGGATTAATCATGATAAGAATTGAGGTCATCGAGATACAGATATATAAATCTGATACAAATGGTGTGCAAAAATGATGTTTACAATATTTGCAAGTGTTATAATCCAGAAAAGGTAGTTGATTAACAGTTAGCTCAAATGAGGGGCGCATCAACACCAATAGAAGGTGGACTTTATAAATCTTTAAAACATGTGAATCCTTGAAAATACTGTAAATCATGAAAGGACAATTTGATTTATATGTTTCGAAACATTTGAATACCTGATTTGACACAGATGTGCTGAATTAGAGCATCCAAAAAAGTGAACAAATCAAGATCATATTTTCAACTGGAAAAACCAACATCTACTCTAATGCAAAATTGGTGAAAGAATGGATTAGGGTACACAAGGCAAGGCAAGTTGAAACACGGGGTAAGTTGAAACGGAAGTCCATTAATAATGTAACTACTTTTCTGCATCAGAAATCAAGTTTTCGTTTCATTTGAAAGGGACGTTAAGATAAGATAAGGGTAACGAGATTCGTGTCAGGGAGAGTAGTAGTGTGGATTGATGTCAGATTGAATTAAGAGGCAGATTTGTATTCATTAGTCACGTCAATTAGAATATTTGCCATTTTCTAGAATAGCTCATCAGTCATCCTCGTTCTTAACGCTCGTCAATTCATTTCTAGTCAATTCGAGGCATATTGACGGCGAATGCCGAAGTAGTCCTAGTCAAAGCGAAGCTACTGAGAAGAGAGTCGATTTTCATTTTTCATCTTCAAAGATTTCCCTCTTGCATTCGACGGGGAAGTTTAGCTGGTTTTATAGTCAGTTTCTGAATTGAGGTGGCTGTATTTCGATTGTTCCTCAACGATTGTTTTCTTCGGGTGGCATTCAATCTGTAAATTATTAAAGTTTCTGGAACTCATAAAAATGTAAATTAAATTTCATGCTAGGAAAATAATTCAGTTATGGTAGCTTATCTTCCGAAAATCCGTAACATCTTTGGCCACACAAAGTTCGAAATAGACTAATAAAAAACGAATTTCCCGTCAAATTCGACCAGTTTTAAGTTTATTTTCCGATGAATTATGACCACTGAACATTGACAAAATTTCACCAGGCTCGTTATTTCTGTCTACCCGCTGAATGTTGTGATATTTGATAACAAAAGCTAAAAAAAATAATTATATGTATAAGGTGTGAAATGGTGAGTTTTTATAATTTTCAATATTCACACTAAGCATGTTCTGACTTTTGATGACATAGTTCTGTTTTAATCATTCAAGCTTTCGGTTGATGCTCCGTAAATCCAATCATGTCAAAACAATGGCCCATCAGGAAAGAATGTGTAAGGGCATGTCATCGGGGCTAACATTACGTTGAAAGATTCAGAGATTAATTCTGATTGAACAGGCTGAGCAGTGCTTGCTTCTCTTTTTCCTTCTTCCGTACGGACTCAACGCTTCGATTTTTCCACGTGCTTTTGCGTAGCTTAATGGGACGGCTGCCAACATAGCGACCTGGAACGAAACAGTGTAACAAATTAGAATTTAAGCTCTGACATTGCGTATATCCACAAAAAAAAATACAAAATCTGATCCCCACACCACCCTTTATTGTTTCTCAGTGCTTGAAAGCGAGTGTGAATCACCTCGGCTCAAATTTTGACAAGCAACGACTTCACTGAACTCTTTCCTCGGCAAAATGCTGCACTGATGTAAGAAAATCCCCCTTGTTCCACGCGGCGAGTGACGTGAGATAGGAAAGTTTCTCGCTTCATTGTGGAAGCTACCTTATTTTTCAACTTTTTTTTGACAGGAAGCTGCTCAGATTAACACGATTCTCAACGGCACTCAATATACTCTCCGTACACCCAATTGAAAAGCCGTGCCCATGGAGCCGCCTCTTACACCCAACCTTTTCTTTTTCTTCCTAAATAAATTAACACCTCTTTCCACCAAGGACTTCAATTATTAGCCACCAGTTGCGATTCACCACGGCTTTGTTATGATTCAAATCCTACACTCCAAGAGAGCTATCTGGAGAATTAATCACGAGATTTTGGTGGTAATATCACGTACTTCTAATTTGACGCGTCCGTTCTTGTTTAGCAACTCGTACCAACAGCCTTCCTTTTTGGTTTCTCCCCCTTTGCAACCTGACGCGTGTTACGCGTGGCGCCGAACTGAGATGCTATAATTAATATGTTATTTCATATTGGCGGTTTCTTGTCATGGACATCATAACGCCAACATGCAATTGATGGTAATAACCGTTTCGTTATAGCATCTATGCTCACTTGTTCTAGGATGTTGATGATCATTTTGTTACACAAAATTTATTGTTGTCAAACACCAGAGGCTTTCGAATGAATGAAAATAGAACTTATTTGAAAGTAGCAATTAACAGGAATCGTTATGGTTTTGACGTAGGACTACGTCTTTCATTTCTATACCGGGGTGTAAAATCAAGGTTTCGAAAACGAAAGCGTTACGCCGGAGACCGAGATTTTGAGATTTTGAGCTCCTAAACAACTGAACGAAATGGTATGATAAACACTTCATTCGAAAGATAAAATATCTACTCGTTATATAATTGTTACTTTTTGATCCAAAAACTTGTTTCAATAGTCTTAAAATTGCTTTCAAAACAGACTATTGAAATCAGCAATCGGTATATAAGCGAGCGCCGCTCGGAAATCTACTCAATTATAATTGAACAGTGATTGGAGCATGTTGTCGCTGTTGTGGTGAAGCTAACTTCGTTCAGCGCTGATGTGCGGTGTCACCAAGAACCTGATCATGCACCTAAGGCCAGAAGGGAGAGTGATGCCACTGGAAAGGCGACCAAGAAAATATCAACATCGCAAAAGGGTTCCGCTTGAGACATCGGAGCAGCCGCCACACACACATACACGCGCGGAACTCTTTTCGTTTGGTTGCCATCCAACATCGAGAAAATTCCGGGAAGATGTCATCGTTGCTAAAAAATAATCTGCCAGTTCCCCTTGGAATTGAAAATTACATTCAAGCGAAAGAGTTTATTCTAATGTTTTCTATCCATATAATACTGCGATCAAATACATTTGGTTTTGTGATTTTTCAATCAAGTGCAGTTAGCAGAAAAGCTCAGATATATTCGCATCCAATATTGGATGCGCGCGCAACAGAAAATGTTTCACATCGCGAAAGTCATATAATTCTCAATCGATTATTGCTCAGTCTGAAAGTTTCAAACTCAGAGAGTTCATTCGCCTCACACATTGCCATCGGAAACCTTCTCTCGATTCAATCACGGACAAAAAGCATACTTAAAGCAGTATTCTAGTTTAAAAATTTGAAAAAAATCTAAATTTTTTTCTTCATATTTCTGTAGTTCAGGCAATCAAGAATATCCCCTAGAAAGGATATATCGAAAATCCTATTATTAACCGAGCCAGAGCCATATTAGTGATGCGGTATCTAATCTGGTACGGCCATAACAATGAACTTTAAAAGCCTTTTTCTCGAAACTAGTTTTTTCAAACTGGCGTACACGACATCTCAAGTTCCACTGAACCGATTCATGTCGACCTTATATGGAAACAATCTGCAAGCATCTCTCTATTGCATGAACCTCTAAAAGTTATATTTTTCAAATTTTACTGTTTAAAAAAAATCGGGAAACGTAAGAAAAGACGTTTTAAACCGCATTTTGTTTTTCTAACGACCGCCATTTTTTCAAAAAAACATGTTTTTGACTTGTCCAAGGTTTATGTGATAGCGGCATCTTTACTGATTCAGAATCTGTGTTTCAGATAACCAGAAGGGCTGGAATCGTGTACGCCATGACATAACTTTTCGTTTTAACCCTCACTTCATCTACTCTTAACTATTCTCGTTATAAATATTTTTTCACCGTTCAATTTTGTTGATAGATGAACAAATAATTATGTAATGGATGGTAAAAAAATTCTTTGTTTTATTTTTACGAAGCTCGAAAAAACGTCCGAAATCCATGTCAGGGAGCAGAAAAGCCGATTCATCAGGAGGAAAAGAGAAGGCGACCAAGAGAGTATCAGCATCGAAAAACGGTTCCGCTTGAAACATCGGAGCAGCCGCCACACACACACACACATATACACGCGCGGAACTCTTTTCGTTTGGTTGCCATCCAGCATCGAGAAAAATCCGGAAAGATGTCATCGTTGCTGGAAAATAATCTGCCAGTTCTCATTGGAATGGAAAATTACATTCAAGCGAAAGAGTTTATTTGAATGTTTTCTATCCATATAATACTGCGGCCAAATACATTTGGTTTTGTGATTTTTCGATCAACGTAAGACCACGTCTTTCGGCAATTTATTAGAGGTGCAATGAATCTTAAGAAGGAATTCCGCTATACGCGCATTGGCAAGCGATGTTTACTCAACAATTTCTCAAACGAGAAATGGGTGTTGTGAGATAGAATGAGCGAACGCAAAAATTATGTAGACTGATTTGATGCAATGGAATACAAATCATATCTCAACACAAGCAATGTATTATGTAATATACAACTTTTGTGTGATTGCTTCTTTTGCTAAATATTGTGCCTCCAACGTAACGCTCTCGTTTTCGAAGTCCCCCAAATATTCATTTATTCATTCATTCAAAATTGATTCAGATCCAATTGAAACAAATGATCACTAAATCAACGATAGTTCTACGTCACCCTTGCGGTTATACCACAGATATAACCCACTTCCTGTTTTTTTATGTTAAAGATGCACCTCACACAGGCTGGACCGCTGTCGAGAATGTCGATAAAATCACAGAAATAATCGAAGTTAGTTGGCATGTTAGTAACATCGCCCACACCCAAATTGATTTTTGGCTCATGTATTGTCATCCCGATTTATGACTTTAAACGATACATAACATAACAGAAAATGTAATGACTCACAAATACTGGTAAGCATTTGTATAATATACATGGTACAGTAATATAAGATTAATACGAGCGAACGAAACAAAAGACAAATAAGCTGTCCGCATACTTTGCCATATACACGGCCCAGACCGAGATAGATATTGTTCTCCTTCATGCGCTCCTTTTTTACTCTTAGAAAACACTTTCCAACCTTTCCATTTATAATCAGGTGCAATATTATCACGTATTTGCTGAACAATTGCTAAAGCATCATTAGCCATGTGGATAGCGTGGTCGTGTAAAATAGTCTTGCGTCTTAGCCGGCCTTGGTTCGATCCCCGTTGTCGTCGTTTGGATTCTTTTTTTGGGTGCAATCCCAAAAAAGATGAAACAAGAAAAAAGAAAGAGATGTCTGCCTCCATACATGAAAACCTTTTAAAGCGTTGGGGGACAGATGGAATTATTTGCCTATTTGCCTTGGCCAAATGGAATGAAATCGACCCATTTCTTGAAGGACTGGTGACTGGGGATGAGAAATGGGTCACACACGACAATATTGTGCGAAAACGATCGTGATCAAATCGTGGTGGAGCAGCTCAAACGGTGGCCAAACTAGGAATAAAGTCCAGGAAGATTCTATTGTGTGACTTGAAGGAAATCATTTATTATGAGTTGAGTCCGTATGGCCAAACACTAAATTCAGATCTCTACTATCAACAACCGGACTGTTTGACCGGAAACGGCCAAAATTGACTCACCAGAAATTCCGGAAGTTTGGTTGGGAAGTTTTACTGCATCTACCATATAGTTCGGACCTGACACCAAGAGATTACAACCTTTTACACGCATTGCAAAACATTCTGAGTGTCGAGAAATCGGAATCAAGAGAAGATTGCAAAAATCGATTATTAGAGATTTTTTACCAAGATTTCTATGAGAGTAGCATTATGAAGCATTCTTTAGAATGGCAACAAATTTATAACACCACGGTGTATTTTTACCCAAATCGAACAATCCGAAGCATATTAATTAATGCTTTGATTTTCAAATAATGGATTTATTTTTCCCCAACCTAATATATCTCAAAAACGATAAAATAAGCGCTCCTATGATTTTGATGTTTTATGTGAAAAAAACAGCCTTTCAAAATTATATAAAAATGCTGAAGTCTCTTAGTTCCTGATATCTCGAAAACCACAAAAAAGGTATTTTGTTCGCGAGAGCTTGAAAAATGGCCTTTTTCAAGACTGGACATTTAGGTTAATTTTCTAAATTGGCATCTTTTAAACCTTTAAACCTAGTGCTAGAGGCGAACAGACAGCAAAAGTTTAATATTTCTATAATTCAATACTCCCTCTTGTATTTTTAGTTTTCCACTAGACAGCGATCAGCCAACACCATGTGTAAAATTAGAATTTACGATTTTTTAACCTTCAAAGGTTTTTTTTTGCCGCGAGTCAAAGTGCAGCGCGTTTCAAGTCAGATGTGAAGAAGGTATTTTACTGCTGTGAGAACTGTGTTCTCTGGTTGAAAACTGAATGTGAAAATTTGCATCGCTGAGGTTGCGTTGGAGATATAATTTCGCTGAGAGATACTGAAAATTTGCTTAAATATTCACTAAGTTATTTAATTATTACTTAGTTATTTAATTTGACAGTGCTTGGTGTGGTCCCAAATCGCTCTAATTATGTCCCCAACATTAACCCCTCTTTATTTGATCCAATGATTAGAATTGTGCTAAGTAGTGTATTTTAAAAATTGAGGGCATAGTCCAAAACATTAAAAAAATCAATGACTCTGTAATGGTTTAAATTTCACCGTATTTTTTTTTCTCTATCACGCTCTAGAAAATTCTCGATAAGCTACCAATCCACAGAATATAATACTTGAATAATGAATGATTTTGCAACGAGGCAATGTTTAAGAGCATACGATCTGAGTAGAGTCGATCGCATGTTAAACGAAGTGGATATGCCTAACATCTTCATTGTTTGTGAATGATTTGTTATTTCATAATACACAATATAAAATGTATGCGACCAAAATTACAAAAACATGATTGTTGAACGGTAATAATTTTCATAAAGTTTCCCATAATGAATAATGTGAAAAATCGAATTTTGTATTATTTTACTTAATTCCGCAGAGTTTTGAAATAACATCTATAGAAAAACTATTATGAAGGTAGATTCTATGAGTGAGATCGTCTGTGCAGTCAAACTCTAGGGTCAGTATTCTAATGTAAATATATCATCCTTGGTGATATAAAAACTGATAAAAATTTTCAACTTTGACTTATTTATTTTGACTTCACGTCATTGCAACATGGCCCGATTCCCAATATTTCTAGTGATTTCTAGTGATGATTTTGCTGTTTCTTTTAATATGAAATAATTTTTTGAATAAGTATTTTAACAGTTAAAATAATATTTTTCCATATTTTCTATAAAATCTTCGTGGAAAATTAAAAAATAAAAGAAAAAATGAATGGTTCAAGATGGATGAATATGCGCGGCAACGCTCGCACCGGGTGCAGAGCTATTTTATAATAAGAAAAAGAAGGTTTCAATGTTATACTTGTACACAGTTGGTTAGATTGCCTAATGAACTGCAAAATAATTAAACGAAACACGTCTCCGTCAAGTCTCATGAAAGTATTGTAATAAAAAAAACAAATAAACAAAAAATGTCTATTTTCTAGTTCGGTTAGAATTTACAAAATGAATGAATTCCCGAAAATTGATACTATCCGAATAATTAATAATACTATTTACTGTGACTTTGACACTATCTCTCCCGTGAACTAGTGAGACGCACTACTAAAGGGTTGAAAGTGGGTGTCATCATACTAGTTCCCGCGATTAAGATTCGTAAACACTTCTTCGACCGAGACAGATAATCCATTCGGTTAAGTTTAATCCTGGAAAATCCCTAGACCCTCTCTTTCGCTTCCCCCTTCCCACATAACAGCATCCTTCTAGAGCAAAAGGTCATCCTGCAGCCTTCCTCTCATCAACACGCAGAACACACGGGGTGTTGATAAAAAGCGCGCGCGCTCCCCAAGACGGCCAACATTCGAATCTCGAACTTCGAACGAAACGGTCGACTCTGTAACGACAACGAATCAAGGTATTCTTTTACCCGCGAAAGAACATTTATTGAACATGTGTTTTGTACGGGAGCATAAATCACTCTCGCAGTGCCTTCATTTGGATGAACTGTTCGCATGAGGATAGCAGGAAGTAGTTCGCGCCCAATTTGCGTCCCCGCCGTGAAAGGAAAGGAATTGATGCCCAAAAAGTGAAGTGAAATACGGCAATCGGCTGTGAATAATAATTTAGTGACTAATTTAATAATTGAAACATCGACCTCGCCAGGATCTCATCGTTTGTAATATATTTGAAAACGGGAAAAAAAAGCTATGGCGTTCACCGTGGATAAGGTAATCTTGCATGCAGAACTTATATAGTCATCCAACTCATGCATGTCCAACGAAGGCCTAATATGCAGAGACATCTGTGTATCCGAGAAGTGTTTTTGTTTCCCAACGCGCAGCATGAATATTCACTCGCGGTTGGGAATTACAGAACACGATTTGCGATTGTAATGATTTCGGTAGTGCCAATTGATTTGCAGAGTTCAGGTGTTTGAAAAACAGGCATGTTTTTGAGCAACACGCTAGTTAAAATTTATGTCACTTATTCTAAACGAGGACATGGCAAGCATGGGAAAATGTGATATTTTATTATTCGCGTTAATAATCTGAATATTTTACATTCGACATATATTTGATACGACATGCACAACGATGTTTGTTAGAGGGATGAATTGTAAATTTAAAGTTCGTAATTCGAACTAGATTCCATTGTCGCCAACAGAAGCCTGATAGGTGTCATAGATGTTTCAAACGTCAGAACAACTCTCTCATACGTAACGAGTGCATGCCCTTGGAATGTCGTTCGTTTCCGAGGAGAAGAAACCCGACAATTCTGAATCAAAACATTCTCATCCGAAGCAACGCCGTATTACTACTGCTTCCGCTGCTCCAAATCGAACGTCTCAAGCCACGAAATGTATCCACGAATAATGTTGATTTATTATATAGCGTGGGTGAATCCTTGAGCCGCCCACAAAGTTTACGATGACGAGTTCATCCCCAGCAAGTGTGAAGACCGGTCGAAGTATTTGCCCCCTCAACCGAAGGATGCGCGTTCTGTCGAAATTCAAGACTCTAATGCGTGAGGGGAATTACAACGAAATCTCTCCCGAAATTACCTGTAAACTTTTGGGTCTTCCGCAGTTGGTTGATCAGTTTTCTGGAGCGATCAAAGGGTACTATCAAACCAAAAAGTATGTTCTCGTTATGATAGAACAGCGGACGGTTACCAGCTCCAATGTCTAGCAATTGTTTTCTGAGAAAAAACGCTACTCAAACTTCTTAATAAACTTTACTGCCTGTTACCCTTATTTCTGAACACTATAGTCATAGTTGCGTGTCCTGTGAGATTAATAGTCATACAAGAAGTGTAGTGTCGTTAAATGTACGGGGCAAATCGAGAAGGATAAAAGATTTCGTTAGGTGATTAAGCTCTCGCACAATATGGTCTGCAAACTTGAACCGAAGTGGCAAACTTTCGGGTGATAATTATATGTTTCAATTAGTGAGCTTAAACTACTTGAGTAATTGAGATAACATTTCGGGTCTGGCCTAGTAATTATGATTAAGAGACGGTTGATGTTGAATTTAATCATTTATCAGGGTGGTCTATAGCAGCGGTACTCAACCTTTTTTCCAAAGGGGCCACAAACAAGGGTTAGTCATGGTGTCGCGGGCCGCAAAAAAAATAAAAAAAGAAGAGTGATTGTCGGCGAGAACAAACATTAAAGAAATTTATTAATAAAACTCTTTGATACAAATATTTGATAGCAATGACAAGGGTCGATAAATGAATGCTTTTACTGAGTGATTAGCGCCAACGATTCGCGAAGCAATTTGAGCAATTTGAGCACTGAAATTGAAATATGCATCTTCTTGAATGTATAAGTATTTTTCAGTATCTCTTAGCAAAATTACATCTCCGACGCAGAACGAAACATCTCAGAAGACGTAGAACGGCAACAGAGAATCCGAACCGAATCTAAACGAATTTTCAGCTTCAGTTTTTCACCGGAGAACACACCTCTGAACGCTGAATAATACCTTACGTCTTTTTCAACCCGAAAACAGGCAGCACGGCTTTCCAAATGGTATTTCTCAAGGCCGAGTTGTTTAGATTGATTTTTTAAATTGGTCTTTTTTAAGGCTAGAGTCGATTGAACTGAGAAAGCATAAAACCTCTATAATTCAAAACAACATCTGTTGCGAAGCAACAGCAGAAACGAAGTTCCGTTATTTTAATCCAATTTATTTCACGGAATCGAATAAAATTTTCCTGCGGTTTACAATTTGTTGGTTAGATTTGAACAAACAATGTATCATTAGAACGTTTTTGGGTTTCTCCTACACTCCTACCTGAACTGGACTCTCTTAGAATTTAACAGAAATAATTTCTAAATTGAGAGTTCTATTGATCAATGGGTACTATCTAAATTACCTTTCGGCGTATAAATATTTGTTCTACAGAAATTGAGTTTAATTGATTTTCACTTCTACGTTTCATCGAACACTTCGACTTGGTTCGTCCTTCTTGAGAAGAATGATCAAGTTGAGCTTTTTGAGGAAACAACTTCACCAATCACACGAACTAGGTGGAATCTTTCATTAGCTTCAGCCCTCGCCGTTAAATCGTCGGCGCGTTGCTGTACATCAGGGATGTACGAAGATGCCTTCAGTCAAAAATTATTAGTTGAAAGTTTTAGTGGCCCTGAAAAGAACCGATGAGTTTGTGCTGCTTCGTAGACGCAGCTGAAGATGGTTGATCAAAGTTTTTAGTACTTTAATTATCAAAAATTAAAGTACTAAAAAAATATTGATATTTTGAAAAAAATAATTTTGGGATTTAGGGATTATGTGATTTTTTCAGATTTTATTCAGTGTTGCGCGGTACGATTTTTTTATATTTCCAAAGAGTCTGGCTGGGTAAGGGAGTATAAAGTGCCCCCAAACCAAATCACCAGCTGTATGGAAAATATTGTATAGGGTACAAAATAAACATTTTGGAAGTAGTACCATATAATTGAGTCCTTATATGGTACACCATAGAATCTATAGTGAAAAATGCACCTTCTCGTTTTTTCACTCCATTCTCAATCTTACACGCCAAGTACATCTTACTAAGGTGTATCGATCAATATTTTCAAACAACTTCTTCACCAAAAAAATAAAATTCTAAAAAAAATTAAATTAATTTTTATTTTTATTTTAAATTAATTTTTTTAATCTAAGATTCAGTACTACTCTAGTTTGTATTCAAATAATCTTCCTACGTCTATTTTAGGTATGTATGATTTTTTTCGGAATTTTTAGAGAGTTTCACGCGATATAACAAAATTTATATATATTTTCAGGCATTTCGAAATTTAAAAAAAAATATTACTTTGAGACCCATTTTTGCTCTAATTTTTATTTAAATGCATTCGTATTTGTTTTTTCCACATGTGGAGTAATTTTTTCTTGAAGTTTTAAGGGGATTGCGCAAAAAAAATTGCCTTTGGGCATTTTTAGTTTATTTTGAGCTTGAGCTTGGGTAGACTGTACAATTCGTAGTTGCTCTCCGTGATTGATCTGAACCAACAAAATTGCACAAAGAACACACAGAATGACGCTTGGGACTAGCAAATCATTCTCGTTGTAGGGAATTTTGAGATTATTTTTGAATTGGATTCAGATGGTTTACCAAATTCATAGGAGTCAGCAGAACGACAGAGCTCTGTGAGAAAAAATAAAGTCCTTGTGGAAAGATAATTCGGATAAATGAGAAGAACACTTAAAAAAATCCAAATTATATTTTTTTTATTTTAATCTTACATGTGAAAACCACGAATACAATAAAATAATCGATTTCAAGAAAATAAAAATAACAATGCAGACGATGAAGAAAATTATGTTTGTGTCTCGCAATGCTCTTAAAAATTCTGGAAAAAATTGCACCACATGTAGAAAAAAAGACACATACGAATGCTGTTAAATAAAAATTAGAGCAGAAGTGGTTATATTTTTTCTCAAAATTTCGAAATGCCAGAAAAAATAAAAAATTTTTGTACCGCATATTCAAAAAAAATTTATTGTTACATTTTTTGATGAAAAAAATTGTTTGAAGATATTTATCGGTACACCTTAGTAAGATGTACTTTCAGTATTTTTTCCACATTTTTGTCTCAAAGCTATTGAGAATTGCGTGAAAAAAAACGAAAAGGTGCATTTTTCACCATAGATCCTATGGTTTACCATATAAGGACTCAAATATATTGTACTACTGCCAAAATGTTTTATTCAGTATCCTATACAATATTTTCCATACGGCTGGTGATTTGGTTTGGGGGCACTTTTTACTCCCTTACACAGCCAGACCCTTTGGAAATATAAAAAAAAAAATTTTGTACCGCGCAACACTGAAAAAAAAATTTCAAAATTTCAATATTTTTTTTAGTACTTCAAATTTTAATAATTTTTTTTTATGATATTTTTTCTTGCACTTTCAGTATTTTTTTCAAATTTTTATCTCGAATCTTTTGGGAATGGCGTGAAATAAACGAAAAAGTAGGTTTTTCTTTATACATCCTATGTTAAACCACATAGAGGTTCAAATAAACCGCTAAAATTTCTTATTTAATATCCTATACTATATTTGCTATACAGCTGTTGATTTGGTTTGGGGGCACTTTTTACTCCCTTACCCGGCCAAGTCCTATATGCTTCATTTGTATGGCAGCTCCCCCCTTAAAGAGGGGGAAGGAGCGTTTATTCACCATAGAAACGCTTCGTGCCCCCTAAAACCTTGACATGCCAAATTTGGCTTCATTTGCTTGATTAGTTTTCGAGATGTGCAGAAATTTGTGTTTCATTTGTATGGCAGCCCCTTGCCTTTAGAGAGGGGAGAGGAGTGTCTAACCACCATAGAAACATTTATTGCCCCCTAAAACCTCCACATGCCAAAGGGCCTGGCCGGGTAAGGGAGTAAAAAGTGCCCCCAAACCAAATCACTAGCTGTATGGCAAATATAGTAAAGGATATTAAATAAGAAATTTTGGTGGTTTATTTGAACCCCTATGTGGTTTGACGTAGGATCTATAGTGAAAAACGTACTTTTCGTTAATTTCACGCCATCCTCAAAAGATCCGAGATAAAAATTTGAAAAAAATACTGAATGTGCATCTTACTACGATGTATCAAAAAAAATTATCAAAAAAAAATTTCATCAAAAATTTTAGTACTAAAAAAAATAATGAAATCTTGAAAATTTTTTTTTTGGGATTTAGAGATTCAGTACTACTCTAATTCATATTTTAATGTGTTTCTACGGCTTTTCTAGATATGTGTGATTTTTTTCAGATTTTTTTCAGTGTTGCGCGGTATCAAAAAATTTTTTTTTTATGTTTCCAAAGAGTGGTTAGGTAAGGGAGTAAAAAGTGCCCCCAAACCAAATCACTAGCTGTATGGCAAATATTGTAAAGGATATTAAATAAGAAATTTTGGCGGTTTATTTGAACCCCTATGTGGTTTGACGTAGGATCTATAGTGACAAACGTACTTTTTCGTGCATTTCACGCCATCCTCAATAGATCCGAGATAAAAATTTGAAAAAAATACTGAATGTGCATCTTACCACGGTGTATCAAGAAAAATTATCAAAAAAATAATTCATCAAAAATTTTAGTATTAAAAAAAAATTATGAAAATTTGAAAATTTTTTTTTGGGATTTAGAGATTCAATACTACTCTAATTCATATTTAAATGTGCTCTTACGGCTTTTCTAGATTGATAAATATCGTCAAGCTGTTTTTTTTTAAATATCTAATAATAAAAATAAAATAATAAAAAAGAAAAATACACAGTACAAAAAAATGTTATAGATTTTCTGGCATTTCGAAATTTTGAAAAAAAATATAACTTTGAGACCACAAATTCGATTTGTTTTTTTATTTTAATCTTTCAATTGAAAACCACGAATACAATAAAATAATCGATTTCAAAAAAATAAAAATAATAATGCAGACGATGAAGAAAATTATTTTGTGTCACACAATGCTCTTAAAAATTCAGGAAAAATTACGCCACATGTAGAAAAAAGACACATACGAACGCATTTAAATAAAAATTTGAGCAGGAGTGGGTCTCAAAGTTATATTTTTTTTTTCAAAATTTCGAAATGCCAGAAAATCTATAACATTTTTTTGTACTGTGTATTTTTTTTCATTTTATTTTTAGTATTAGATATTTGAAAAAAAAAACAGTTTGAAGATATTTATAAATCTAGAAAAGCCGTAAGAGTACATTTGAATATGAATTAGAGTAGTACTGAATCTCTAAATCCAAAAAAAAAATTTTCAAAATTTTAATATTTTTTTAGTACAAAAATTTTTGATGAAATTTTTTTTGATAATTTTTCTTGATACACCATGGTAGGATGTACATTCAGTATTTTTTTCAAATTTTTATCTCAGATCTATTGAGGATGGCGTGAAATAAACGAAAAAGTACGTTTTTCACTATAGATCCTACGTCAAACCACATAGGGGTTCAAATAAACCACCAAAATTTCTTATTTAACATCCTTTACAATATTTGCCATACAGCTAGTGATTTGGTTTGGGGGCACTTTTTACTCCCTTACCTAACCACTCTTTGGAAACATAAAAAAAAAATTTTTTGATACCGCGCAACACTGAAAAAAATCTGAAAAAAATCACACATATCTAGAAAAGCCGTAGAAACACATTAAAATATGAATTAGAGTAGTACTGAATCTCTAAATCCCAAAAAAAAAATTTTCAAGATTTCATTATTTTTTTTAGTACTAAAATTTTTGATGAAATTTTTTTTTGATAATTTTTTTTGATACATCGTAGTAAGATGCACATTCAGTATTTTTTTCAAATTTTTATCTCGGATCTTTTGAGGATGGCGTGAAATTAACGAAAAGTACGTTTTTCACTATAGATCCTACGTCAAACCAGATAGGGGTTCAAATAAACCGCCAAAATTTCTTATTTAATATCCTTTACAATATTTGCCATACGGCTAGTGATTTGGTTTGGGGGCACTTTTTACTTCCTTACCCGGCCAGGCCCTTTGGTTTCGTTTGCTTGATTAATTCTCGAGTAATGCAGAAATTTGCGTTTCATAGATAGCATATGTGCTCCCGTGGCCGAGTGGTTAGCGTCAAACCTAACATGCCGGGGGTTCGGGTTCGATTCCCGTTCTGGTCGGGGAAATTTTTCTTCAAAGAAATTTCCTCTGACTTGCACTGTGGTCACGCGTATTCTAGAGCTTGCCACTCAGAATGCATTCAATGCGTGTTATTTGGCATAGAAATCTCAACTAAGTACTAATGAAAATGACGCAAGTAATACTACGTTGAGACGGCGGTGTTCCTCTAGGAACGTTAGTGCCATATAAGAAGAAGAAGAAGATAGCATGATTCTTCCATATATCCTGAAAAATTCTCCGAAAGATGATCGCAATGATCAGCGCTAAAACGATTGAACAATACGAAGGAGTGTATGAGCTATAGGTTTCGATACTAGCAAATTTTGACAAAAAAAAGCAAATGTAAAATAAATAGTGAATGGAACAATGTAATCTACTAAGAAAAATTACACTGTTCATAGTTACTAATGAATTGGTTTTTCTTTATCAAATTATTTGATCATCTCAATGTATTTTTTCTTCTTCAATTGATCTCTAAACACTATATATGATCTGTTTAAAGTTAATCTATCTGCTATAATGTACTCTGACTATTGTTGTAGTACTCAGCTATAAATCGTGATATCCCTTTCAATGGGAAAAATTGATGGTGAATTAATTTCTTCAATTACGCCCGAATGTCTGAGAATCCCTGAATGTCTTATCGACGTAAATTTCGCAAAACATTAACAAACTTATTGATGAAATTAGTGGGTCAATGATTTTGCTTCAAAACGCTACGTGACCTAATTTATTATGCATCTGACACATGCTAGTAACACAATTCCTCTATCCCCGGGTGCATTGCCGACTTTGTTTTATCAAGAATGTTTGACTTTCTTTCGAAAAAGTCAGTTTTATTTTTAGCAATAATCATTGTTGATGAATATTATTGATCAAGCTAGCGTAAAAATTGGCACTCATCCATAACTATCAATTTCAAACAGATTGATTTCTCTAGAATTCATTCATAATCACTCCTTTGATAGACGCAACAATACACGTGAACCTAAGCACGAATGTACGGTGCATCGCCCACGCTAATTTTCAAGAAATTAGCATCATTCATCCCGGATGCGAATTATTAGTGCTGATTTAGTACCCCGTTCAGCGGTCAAACTAATCATTCCCAATCACGTCCGCTGATGCCACCCA
The DNA here is from genome assembly GCF_029784135.1 of Toxorhynchites rutilus septentrionalis. NCBI lineage: Eukaryota > Metazoa > Arthropoda > Insecta > Diptera > Culicidae > Toxorhynchites > Toxorhynchites rutilus. The sequence goes on along the minus strand of NC_073746.1, from coordinate 137,934,962 downwards.
CAATCAGAGACGGAACTGTGATCTTCGTGTTGCGATTGACTGCTAGCGCCGGGTGATTATCAGTGCATCCTCCTGTCGTCTGATAAGAGAATGGAAGAAAGGGCTAGCATATGAATGTGATGATGTTGCATGGAGGTAATTTGTCCAATGATTCACGCGTGGTGTACGTGGGAGGGACAGTCCAAGTTCCATCGTAGCTATGCCGTGTCAACTGATTGTCACTGATTGTCAACGCCTTGTTCAGACACAACACCATCCACACCAGGCGCTGTGAATCCGCGAACTGTTTTTGTAACCCCGACCCACACGACAGAGCCGGCTGTTGGCGCTTGGGAACTACAGAGAGGAATGTAACCCACAATAACCTCTTCGCTCCTTTTTTTCTTTAACAGTGGTATAAATCAAACTGATATCAGCGTTTGCTTAATTACCAACAAATTATCATCTCGCGCTCTTTTCGTAAACAGCTCGAACGTTCCCACAGTGGTCGTGACTCCCGTATTCGTACTTCAGAACACGGGTACAGTCAATCGCCCCGTGCTCTTAGATTCCTTTTTTCGCGAGATTTCAATGCTTTTCACCCGAGATGAGTGATGAGTTTTTGTTGTTCAAACAAAGCGGCGTTTTGTAAGCATCGCGATGTTTACACTCTCGAATTCGAAAACAGTGGGGACCGAAGTCTACCAAACATAACGTGTGGTCGTACAGCAGCAGGAACCGAAGGTGTCGTTCAAGCCAACACATCGTATCAATGCAGCACACGGCCGCGAAAGGGAACGACAAGGCGTTCTTCAGTCGGCCGCGAAACTGTTCGCACTCACTCATCTCCGATAGGATTGGATCAGCTGTGTAGCGAGCAGGGATAGACAGTTTATTTGTTTTCATTTGTCTTCAGACACCATCACATCAATCATGAAACAATATTATTGATGAGCACCTTAAATTTCGCGCGAAACCCAAAATCACGTGTTTTTGCTACCCCGCAAGCAGTAAAGACGAAAAAAACAAAAAAAAATCCCTTGGCTATAATGTTGATAAGCCTTCCAACATGCTTCACTTTTAGTGTAATCCGTAGAAAAAAAAATCCCACGAGACGCGTCACATCAAATCACATTTTCCCACGGGGATATATAAATAGATGCTGTTTACATTACACATCCAGATAAGCACGATAAATGCTAACGATAAATGATTAAATAAGTCCTGACCATAGTTTCATATCTATACATCGTTTCTACGACAACACGGGAGATCCTTTCAACTTTAAATTTTCACTCTGAAAGTAAACATATCCTTTTGATTTACACATCGAAGAGCTTTGCAGCCCGGCAGAAAGGAGTTAATCTTGAACCGTGCGAACAGAACCACATTGTTAGCTTCAGTACACGCCAACTCAATTGGGGCATGGGAGCATTTATCGTTATTCCATATTCCTTGCTGCCCACATTTGGCAGGTATGAATCATAATGCGCTTCGTTCATTACTGATGATGGGTGGGAAAATCCCTCAGTTAATGTCTGCATCAGTTGCTTTCTCTTCCAACGCTGGCCCTACGAACGTTAGGTTCTGTTGCAGAAAGGAAAAAAAGTGTTATTCACATTATCCGAAACATGCCCACGCGGCTGTCCGGGGGAATTACTATCTGATTTCTGTTCAAACCGGAAGCATGCATAATCTTAGGATAGTGAAGATCGATCGCTGGAAAAGCACAGTTGGTATGAAGCTCTGCAAAGCACCGATACGGTTGACTTTCTCAGAAGAGCTTACAAACGAGGCATGCTTGTTTTCGCTACTAGGGCCAGTAATGTTACATTGTTGGGAAAAGGGTGAATGTCTCTTTTCTTTTAAATTGCTGAACAATGGATACCAATGCCTAACTTTGTTACAATGTATAGTTCAGCGTACCTGTGCCAAATCAGGTATTCAAATGTATCCAAACATATGAATAAAATTGTCTTTCACATAATTTACAGTAGTTCTATTGGATATTTTCACGGATTCACATGTTATAAAGGTCCAACTTTAATTAGTGGAAATTCGCCCGTCATTTGAAGTAAGTTTTAATCAATCACCAGATGATTATTTGGTACGTATTTCGAACTTTTCTGGATTATACAAATATTGTAAATATCATGCTTGCATACCATTTGTATCAGATTTATATAAGAAACAACGGGGTAGGTTGAAACGATTTTTTCGGAGTTCAACTTAAAAGTTATCTTAAAAAATCACTGAATTGAATTCTGTTTGCAGCATATACAAGGTATGACAGATGATTTTCGATAAAAAATATAGATTCACACAGGATGTATCGAAAATGTCAGTTTTTTCAATGTTTAGTTTGCATATGCATTGTTTCCCGTTGTCCTGTAGAGTGGGGTAAGTTGGAACAGTGGCGTGTAATCCGGAATAAGGTTGTACTCACTACACATTGTTTTCACGTGTAGTGTATTCGGGAATAAGGCCCATTTTCTTCGCGGTTGCCAGTAATGACAATCGTAAACGTTACTAATACCGCGAAGTAAAATGAATCAGTCGTTGGTAGGGATGTGTATTGCATCTGACATTTATTTTACAAAACGATTGGTAATATTTACAGAAAATATGTACATTCTACTGTTTGCATTAAAAAAGATGGAAGCTTTTTTTAGTAATCCATTTTCTGGGTGTATCAACACAACTCGAGGATAAACAAAACAAAATACAACTGACGTTTCTCTTACGGTGGGACTAGACTAGTGATATATTCATGTGAAGAAATATGATGAGATTAATAGAAATCGCATCAACCGTTTACACTAACGCGAACTTATATACTGAATATATTCATATTTTCGGTGAATGTATTCACCTGAAGTAGAACTGCATCCAACTTTAGTGATTTTCACCAGTGAGAAATTCACCAGCGTTTACATATGCCTGAATTTATTCTATTCATAGTGATTATATATACCTTGAGCAAGTGTATCATATATGTTCTCACCCGTTTATATCTATTTTCGTGTGAATAAATCCATCTATAGCTATAGATCTCCCTAATGTAAACGTGCCATTGGAAACGACATTGGAAATGAACACAGGGTCATTTTGGTATCCACTCCATTTTCTACACGAAGTTCATTTTTACACTTCACGAAACGGGAATGAGTACACCAAAGTGAAGTGAGATGTAAGCGTAGTGTACGTAGGTGTACGTGGATACGGGAATAAGGTCCAATGTAAATATAACTTTATTGGCCTAATTACCAAGTTGTTAATTGAGTTGCACGGCATTACTTTCCGATATTGATTTCTTCACAGAAGAAGGTCGTATTAACTCAAATTCGGGACAGGTAAGTAATATTCGTGAAAATCAATTCAATTTATGTTCTTTAATTAATATTGATACATATTGGATAGCAATGATTTGGGGCTCGTCTGCTGCGGAAGAATGTGAAGACATTACTTCAAAAATAAGGAATTTGGGTACTTCAATACACAAAAACGAGCCCTGTCGAGTCCTAGTTCTACCTTCATGCTGTTGGATTTGGTCAAGGACAACTTCATGAACGTTTTGCAGACGATTGTGATCGGTGATTTGATCAATTTGATTAAGCCTCACTTAATTCTGCCTGGGTTTCTTCAGATTCGTGATGTCTCCCGAATGTGTTTGGTTGAGAAGTAATTACATGCTGGTCCTGGGAGATGATAATGATGAGAATTGAGTAGTCTGTCGTAGCTATTTGTAGTAATAATTGCATATTTTGTCCTAATTCGTAGCCATAGATCAGACCCAATCGATGCAGGATCAGATGTCGATAGTTTTGATAGTTCAATAAATAATTTAATTGGATTGCTCTCTCTGTTGAGGTACTTTTCTTCACACAAGCTTATACGGTTTAAATGGGGGCGCGCTGTTGTTTTTATGCTTTGCTTAGAACGAACGAAGACAAATCGGGCGCTAGAATTTGATGTGTATGTGTGTGTGCGTGACGCGTATCACACAAGTGAGAAGGAATGTTTAGTATCTGAGTTCTGCGCCCGGTATATTTCGCGCTGTCGTGCTTATGAATTTTGTGCTCTTCGCACCACGAGAGAATACGAGTTTTCTTTGAGCGCGCCCTGATGAAAATTAAACTCAAGCGCAGCGCTGTGTTTGTTTTCTGAAGACTGCAAATAAGTGTAAACAATTTTTTGCAAATGAACATTTGTTACTTGTTATGTAGAGAACAGGAAGTCTAAAATAGTAAACAAATTACGTTACTTATTATTTGAACAATCCCTAGTTTCTAAATTAACAAATTTGACTTATATCATGTCTGTGTATTCATAAATTATGTAGAACATACTGAGGAACGAAATATGAATGATTCTTGTTTTTGAAATTTTGTATATTATATGAGGGGCTCAGAATGCAAGGGGTGTAAGTGACTTGATCGATTTCTCTTCATCAACTTTTTATTTAGTTAATAACTCAACTGCAAAAACTTTCCAATTTAAGTTTGCTATAGAATCCGATAGATGAGGTTCCGACCTATTTTCCACATTGGTAAATACAGCTGGGAATGTATTTGCAGCTATGTTATGACCCAAAGATAGAGTCGATGTAGAGAAATCGATCAAATCACTTACACCCCTTTCATTCTAAGCCCCTCATATATTTATATATCATTTTCCAACTTGCCCCGGTGTACCTTATCTAAATCATGTAATTAATGCATCTCGATGACCTCAATTCTGATCATGGTTTGTCCGATTCACTGATGTTGATTTGTCCACATGATTACTATGGCAACCGTTTTACGCAGTGCAGTTTGTTTTTTTTTTGTTCTGTTGTCCTTCGCGCGAAGCAGATGTAAAGTTTATCTGTGCAAGAAAAGGCAATATTCTGAAGAAAGCCTTAATTATGGATGGAATATGATGACAGTGAGCTCAAGCAATGAGAAATGCAACATCTACTTGAAATCTCGAATTTTTTCATTCAAAAACGGTGATTTCTAAAACCGAACAAACCATACCGAATAACAAAGCATTTACTAGTTGCGTGAAAACACCCAAAATCAGTCAAACCAACATCATTTGCCTTAATTTCATTGAAGATTTTTATTCGCACAATTTGAACTTTACACTGATGGGCGCAAAAAAAAAATCCTCCCCCATTTGAAATCAAAGTATGCTAATAATTAAAAATTTGTTCAATCTTTTTGGTATTCCTGTCAATACTACGTAAAAGTAGGAAATAGTAGACCATTTTGCCATTTTAGAATGGGTACTGAATGGGTACTTGTAGGGCATGACATAAAAAAACCCACTAAATGGTTTATCTTTTAAAAAATAATAAAAACAAATGAAAACAAATAATTAATAGTCAATATGAACACCTCTGGTCTCGCCAACGCTTTGGCATACTCCTCACGATGTTCCGGAGGGGATGGGAGTCCAGCTCGTCACAAGCCTTCTTCAGTGCAACAAAATAGTTTTGTTGACGGCAATTTTACGGTTTTCGAAAAACTTTAATTTTAACGTCTGCCACACTAATAAATGAAGTCCGATTGAGCTAATATTTTGCATTGGGTATATTATCGTGTAAATAAACATTTCGCAGCAAATTCCGAATGAAAAATCGTAATAACTATTTTTATTGGCACCCAAAACAATACGTTTTGCTTCTTATTCCGGAAAAAAGAGTGTCGATTTTTGACAATTTTTTTCTAGATGACAGTAGATCTCGACGTTTCATGCAGTTTGAAGACATTTGGCATCAATTTTTTTTTCTAAAACCCTGATTTCCCCCCTTGGGTGATTTTTTGATTTTCAAAAAACTCAAACTTTGACCGCTTTGCGTAACTTTTCCTTAAGTCCGATTGAGCTGATATTTTGCATAGGGTGTTTTTTCGTGTTGGTGAATATTTTTTGGGGTAACTTTTTGAAATTCGAGATGACCATTTTCATTGCCACCCTAATGTTCATATTACCCGCATCGAAAAAAATGTTGTATTTTTCGGTCTGTTTTAATTTCAGTAAAATATAATTAAACTATTGAAAAACATCTTTTTGTGAAACGTTTGGCCGATGAAGTCGAGAAACAGTATATTGAATTGCAAGAAACTGCATTTAAGTTTTGAGAAACTTGAGTTTCCAAAGATATGATTGAAGCTCCTCTTAACATGTCCGTATTACCCCCACATCCCCTCGATCGATGGTTCGAAATAACAATTTTTCACCTTTTGTTTATACAAGAATTCATTCAATTTTATATGTCATTCATCTAAATCGGTTCAGTAGTTCAAATGTTATAAATTTCTACAAAAAGTTATTTTTGGATAAAGGGGGAAACATGATTTTTCAAACCAATATCTCAAAAACGAAAAAAATAGCGTCTCTGATATCGAGATCTTCTTCTTCTTCTTGGATGGCACTAACGTTCCAGTGGAACTTTTGCCTTCTCAACGTAGCACTACTTGCGTCATTTTTATAAGTAGTACTTGATTGAGATTGCTATGCCGAATAACACGCCTTGAATGTACTCTGGAGTGGCAAGCTCTAGAATACGCGTGAGCACAGTGCAAGCCGGAAGAATTTTCTTTGACGAAAAATCTTCCGACCAGAACGGGAATCGAACCCGAACACCCGGACATGATAGTGTGGGACGCTAACCACTCGGCCACGGAAGCACACAATATATCTGATATCGAGATATGTTATGTAAAAAATCCTCAGCTTTCAAGAAAAAATATAAAAATATATAGCGCGCTCTAATCTAAAGCCATAAAAACAATAAAAATCGATTACAATCAATAATTACGAAAATAAAATCCATTTTTTATGTAAGTTCAATATTTTGACGTAGGACTACGTCTTTCATTTCTATACCGGGGTGTAAAATCAAAGTTTCGAAAACGAAAGCGTTACGCCGGAGACCGAGATTTTGAGCGTTAATAGCTCCTAAACAGCTGAACGAAATGGTATGATTAACACTTCATTCGAAAGATAAAATGTCTACGCGTTATATACTTGTTACTTTTTGATCCAAAAACTTGTTTCAATAGTCTTAAAATTGCTTTCAAAACAGGCTATTGAAATCACCAATCGGTATATAAGCGAGCGCCACTCGGAAATTCACTCAGTTATAATTGAACAGCGATTGGAGCATGTTGTCGATGTTGTGGTGAAGCTCTTCGTTTATCATGAAAGCGCGGATGAACGGTGTCACCAAGAGCCTGTTTGTGCACCCTAGGCCAGAAGGGAATCCATCAGGAGGAGAGTTATGCCACAAACGGTTCCGCTTGAAACATTGGAGCAGCCAACACACACACACATACACGCGCCGAACTATTTTCGTTTGGATGCCATTCAGCATCGAGAAATTTCCGGAAAGATTCAATCGTTGTTGAAAAATAATCTGCCAGTTCCCCTGAAAACTGAAAAATATATTCATGCGAAAGAATTCATTTTAATGTTTTCTATCCATGTAACACTGTGACCAAATGTTTTTCAATTAAGTGCTATTAACAGGTGGTTATCAAGTTAGCATTAACCACTGGTGGTGGACTTCGAGAAGAATCCGGAATGATGTCATCGTTACTGCTAAATAATCTGCCAGTTCCCTTGGAATTGAAAATTATGTTCAAGCGGAAGAGTTTATTTTAATGTTTTCTATCCACATAGTACTGCTGCGATCGAATACATTTGGTTTTGTGATTTTTCTATTATGTGCAACTTATTAGCAGGAAAGCTTCTGAAGATTATTCTCCCCCATCAGTAGAATATTTTCGCATCGAATACAGTTCGCGCGCGCAATGGAAAATGTTTCGCGTTGCGAAAATCATATAATTTTCAATTATTGCTCAGTCGCCAAAAGTTTCAAACTCAAAGAGTTCATTCACCTCTAGTTTGCCTTCCAAATTTCCATCGTAAACCACACCTTCTTTCGATTCAGTCACGGACAAAAAGCATACTTAAGCGATATTGTGGTGGTGAAACGCATTCATTTTTCGTGAGGGCATCGACAAGACAACATCGTTACTGAACGAGTTGAACGAGCTGGACGGCGAGGGATCAAGGGATTCATTATCATTAAGAGAAGAGAAAACGACCGAGAGAATACCAGCATCGAAAATTGGTTCCGCTTGAGACGTCGGAGCAACCGTCACACACACACACACACACACATACACGCGCGCAACTCTTTACGTTTGCTGATTATCGAGAAGAATCCGGAAAGAAGTGACCGTTGCTGAAAAATAATCTGTCAGTTCCCCTTGGAATTGCAAATTACATTCGAAAGAGTTTATTTTAACGTTTTCTATCCATATAATACTGCGACCAAATACAATTGATTTTGTGGTTTTTCAATCAAGTGCAATTAACAGGTGGTTATCGAGTTAGCATTAACCACTGATGGTGGACTTCGAGAAGAATCCGGAAAGATATCGCTGCTGTAAAATAATCTTCCAGTTCCTCTTGGCATTGAAAATAACATGCAAGCGAAAGAGCTCTCGTTTTCGAAGTGCCTCAAATATTCATTTAGTCATTCATTCAGAATGGATTCAGATTCAACTTCAAACAAATGATCACTGAATCAACGATAGTCCTACGTCACCATTGCGGTTATACCATAGATATAACCCACTTCCTGTTTTTTAAAAAACGTCTAGCTTTAATTTGATATGTCGATCACCTAGATCGGTTCTGAGATTCAAAAGTTATGAATTTTAGATAAAAGGCATTTTTGAGGAAAAATGGAAAAATTTGATTTTTCGGCCACCCTAAAATGGAAATGGGTTAATGAAAAAATAAAAAAATAGGGTAGACCCCTGTTTTGCGATAAAGAACAAAATTACCACTCTTGACGAAAATCTGAGAACCACTTTATCGGTTTGGCATGGAATGGCTGGCCCTGCTCAGACCCCCTAAGCCGTAAAAGCGTTCCCCCAATTGATAGTAAGCACATGAGTGAACGTGTTAAATAACTACGAAGCAAACACAGAGGGTCGGTTCAGGGCCTCCACGACTTTTTTTTGAGATTTGTAATGAGGAAATTCGAAAAAGATGTTGAAGACTTCGCTGTGTCATTTTTAGAAATTAGTATAGGCACAATTGATATGCCGTCTTCTTTCCTTTTCGTATTGCTCTTGAAGGGCAAGTGATCATTCAAAAATGAGCATGGGTTATGAAATATTCCGAAAATTAAGCAGGTAACTTTAACATAAAAAAATTAAATGAAAATGTGAAAATAGATAAAAAAAATGGTACTTACGTATTTACCACCGCAGCGCAGTTTATATAATGGGGCGAAGTCTCCATTGAACAAGGTTAAGGCACCAAGCCGCCGAGATGACGCAATCCGAGTCGGCCGCCGACCCGCCGTCGGAAGCGGCGACCTCTCGCAAGCAAACCTGTGTTCCACCGATTGCCCGGTTTGTTTGAAACATATGAGACGATCCTTTAGTCAGGTCCTACCAAGCGTTAGCGAGCGTCAGACGGCATACGTTTACCTGGTGCATTACGTTTGCCCGGTTAATTATGCATGCCGTGCATTTTGATTGCCTGGTTTCAAACATGATGCACCAGATAAACGTATGCGGGCCGACTCGGATTGCGTCACCTCGGCGGCTTGAGGTCGCCTCGGTTCCTTCTCCTCGTTAAATGGGGCTTCGCCCCCATTACAGTGATCTCAGAATGAATTTATTGCGAAAAAAATAAATTCATAATCAAAATTGCACTTCAGTGCCATAATAAGTATGTACACAAGTTGTGAGCTTTCTTTTAAGTTAACGGGCAACGTCATCCATATGGATGGAAAAACTTCATAATACGTTCTAAAACTGCATTCTTTCACTTTTCATTATTTTGAAAAGGATTTTATTCAACGCCACTATTTCTCAAATTGCACAACCCACGAAAAGTACTTTTTGAATCGCAATGAACGTACAAGACAAATATGATCTTTAAATAACACTGATCAGAAATATACAAAAACTTCCTAATAAAAAAATTTGCGTATTATTCGATTATATTATTATTCTTTCGAGTAGATTCTACATTCGGGTAACTTTCGCATTCGGGTAATTGTTACATTCGGGTAACTGTTACATTCGGCTAACTGTTGCATACGGGTAAATGTCGCATTCGGGTACCATATAAATAAAACTGCCATATAAATAAAACACAAATATCAGCTCGAGAATCAATCAAACAAACAAACCCAAATTTGGCATGTGGAGGTTTTAGGGTGCAATTAATGCTTCTATGGTGGATAGACACAGTTCGAGACCCCTCCCACCTCTCTAAGGGGGGAAGGCTGCCATACAAATGAAACACAAATTTCTGCATAACTCGGGTAACTTTCGCATTCGGGTAATTGTTACATTCGGGTAACTGTTACATTCGGCTAACTGTTGCATACGGGTAAATGTCGCATTCGGGTACCATATAAATAAAACTGCCATATAAATAAAACACAAATATCAGCTCGAGAATCAATCAAACAAACAAACCCAAATTTGGCATGTGGAGGTTTTAGGGTGCAATTAATGCTTCTATGGTGGATAGACACAGTTCGAGACCCCTCCCACCTCTCTAAGGGGGGAAGGCTGCCATACAAATGAAACACAAATTTCTGCATAACTCGAAAACTAATCAAGCAAATGGAGCCAAATTTGACATGTGAAGGTTTTAGAGGACACGAAACGTTTCTATAGTAGTTTGACAATCCCCCCTCTCTCTGAAGGGGAGAGGGGCTGAATAACTCGAGTACTAATCAAGCAAATGGAATCAAACTTGGCATAAAATGATTTTAGGGATCGATAAATGTTTCTATGGCGGTTTAACACTCTTCCCCCTCCCTCAGGGGGGATTTCATTTCATTTTTTTTGTATTTGCCAACAGATGATTTCCATCCCAATGACATTAGTACTCAAACTAACTTAAACTAACAACACAAATTTTAAAACTGACAACACCGTAAACTAACAATAAAATCGTCTAAATTTGCGCTTATTCGATTCTTGTGACACATTGAAATCAAACACAAAGTAACACTTATTGAAAACACGACACATACTCCGCACTGGTTCATGTAGGCCATAGGTGTGATGAGAAATGAGTGTGATCGTAGATGACGACGACGGGTATTAATGTGCAGCATACTGAGCAGTATAGGACAATCGATATTGCCCTGCAAGAGATTTGCAACGAAGCATGCTTTCGATACCTTGCGTCTCGCGTCCAATAGTTCCAGGTTGATGAGCTTACATCGGCTTGTGTAGCTTGGCAAATTCAAAGGATCCCTCCAGCTGAGGTGACGAAGTGCAAACCTAATGAATTTCCTTTGAACAGATTCAATGCGTTGTGTTCCATTTTGGTAGTGCGGTGACCAAGCAATAGATGAGTATTCCAGGATAGGACGCACAATTGAACAATATAAGGCTTTTAGGCAGTAAACGTCCTTAATTTTTTTGGCTCAATTGCGAAGTGACGTGATCTTTAAAATTCATTTTAGCGTCGATCAGAATCCCCAAGTCCTTGACTGTTGATTCGCGTATGAGTTGTACGCCTGCCAATATCTAGTCAAAGCAGAAGAGTGTGTGTTTACGCCAGAATGAAATAACGAAGCACTTCGACACGTTAAGCGACATACGATTCTTTAGACACCATTCGGCAAAAGCTTCCAATTGTTGTTGCATAAATAATGCGTCTCGCGGTTGCTGTATCACGTAGTAGAGCTTCAGGTCATCGGCATACGAGAGTTTCAGACATTTCATCGTGAAGTTGACATCGTTCATGTACAGCAGAAACAAAAATGGTCCTAGGGCCCTGCGGAACACCAGACCAAAGCGGAAACGGTGATGAAACATGATCTCCAATTTTGATTGACATGCTACGACCAGTTAGATACGATCGGATCCAGATGACCATTTGGTTACTCATTCCAAGGATGCTGCAGAACTCGAGGATCAATGAATAATACTAATATAAGGGGCAATAAATGTTTCTATAGTGGTTTGACACTTACATAACTCGAGAATCAATCAAGCAAACGGAACCAATGTGAAGGTTTTAGAGGGCACGAAATGTTTGTATGGTGCTTCGACACTCCTCTCTCTCTAAGGGGAAGGGAGCTGCCATACAAATGAAACACAAACTTCTGCATAATTCGAGAACTAATCAAGCAAATGGAGCCAAGATTATATGATATGATGGATATGATGATATGGATATGAGGGTTATTGAGTACGAGAAATGTTTCTATGATGGTATGACACCCCTCCCTCCTCTGGAATGGAGGGGGGATCCCATAAAAATATTACACATATTTCAACCAAACATGACACTTGAAAACTCTGAAGAGAAACAGGAAAATTCGGAAAATTCAATTCCTATATGTTCTATATTTACATAGTGATTAGCGTTGTTAGTCCATTTGATGTTTGCGCCAACGATATTGATTTTTGTTCGAAAGTGCAAATGGATTTTAATGTGATAAAACGCACTCCTATATCTTCTTCTATCGATATAAATGGAAATGGATGGATTATCCAATTTAGGACGATCTTCATTCTATCATATTTTCTTTATCATACATTTATTCGATGTAACGGAGAAACATGTTATTTGCAAGTGATTGAAAAATCTTGAACAAGAATAGTGTCTGAAAATAATCTGATATTATAATGGCGAGTTTCGGTAGAAGTCCTAGGAAATTTATCTTAAAAGTAAATTGTAAAGGGTCAATTAGAAGATGAATCAATGAACAGTTCTCCGATTGGACCAAGCCCCGGGCAAGGGGATATGATCCGCGAGTCAAGATGTGCTACAAATTTAGCTGTCATTGCCAAACCTATCAAATTACTCGGCGAACTCAAGGCAAATCTATGGAACAAGGTGCGCCCATTCGCTAACTAAAAAAAGAATTGTTTTTTGAAAAAAAAAAAAAAAATAGAAAACATATTGAATACAGAAAAGTAAATTTTCATTCATTATTTTTTGTTCTAGAAGTGTGTTAATTTCGTCCTTAATTTCGTTTTCCAAATGGCGCAAATCATTATGGTGCCTTCAACGCAAAGACAATAAATGAAACGCTTGCAGCGTAAAACGTAATGAATATAATGAATATAGCAATGAGTATTTCATAAAGTATCAGTATATTCCACAAATTGTGCTCAATCGTCTTAATTTACTTTTGTGTATTTTCTAAATGGCTGCAGAAAACCACTTCACGTTTTGACCCACCTGGTAGTATGTTAAGTGCCTTGTTTTACACCAGCTTGAGAGTTTGGCAGTTCTCGCGAGTGACAGTGGTCGCAAATTGCATTTGCGACCCGGACATGTTTGACGCTGTCAAATCCTATGTGCTAGTATACGGATGCCCTCAGGCTGGATTGGACCCATTGGTATTGGTAACAAAAAATAAATTTTGGGCGGGACGAAGTTTGCCGGGTCAGCTAGTTATTTAATGAAATCTGAAATTTTATGGAAATTTTTCAAACGACTTTGATTGGTGCACAGATTATGTTAGCGTTATGTAACATGAGGGGATGGGGTTTTTCTTGCGTTACTTATTGTTAAATAGGAGGGAAAGGGGGTCCAAAAACCGCATTTTTAGCGTTACGTAATTTATGAACCACGCCTTCTGAGTACAAGATAGATAGAGATAGATTATCCCGTCATCGCACGAACAGGAAGCATCGAATTACAATATTGTGTGAATCGATCACCAAATCAGATTAACAATTCAAACGGACATATTCCGGAATCCATCTTGTTTTCTCGATTCGTATCCCAAAAATGATAGTCATTTGGGTGGTTCTAATTATGAATTATGAAATAATGGTTTAAATATCAGTTTTTTTTTCATCCTGTAATAGAGGATATTTTCTAAAAAGACAAAAATAGAACCGTTTCAACCTCGAACCCAAACGCATTCTTCTTAGACCAAACCTCCCCAACATCGTCCAATAACTCTTAACGCGTAAGAAATGCCGTGTGCTAGCGTTACTCGGATTAAAAGAATACTTCATGTTTTGGTTCAATCATCCAGTCAAGATCCAATCCAGTTGATTTCCCAAACAAAATCAAATTAAAAGAACGAACGGTCCTTTAGAATCTCCTGAATGGCAAACAAATCAAATTAAAAACAATTTGTCACTTTCGGTTCAAACTCCTAAAATCGGGGGGGAAATTGGGTCATTCCAGCTTCCTGCCGGCACGCATCCATTTGTTGTTATTCTGATCCTTCCCTCTCCTTGAAGTGTTCATGAGTCAGCACTGTGATAATAATAGAACATCCTTTCATTCCAGATTCGACTTTCAACTTGTTTTTGTTTGTGCTTCGCTTTGCTGATTATTTCGTCACAATGTCGGCCAACTCGACCACAAGAGCAAGAAACCAGCTTCGGCAACAGCAGCAGCAACAGCACCAATAACATCAGTAAGAGCAACGGCAGTTCATTGCTGCCTCCAATCAAGAAGGACGTTTTTATGTCACGAGGTTGGGGTGCTTCCGGAATGCCGTTCACCATGTACTATCTCAATCACTACACCAAAATACAGAAGGCACAAAATCAGCAGCAGCAAATGCAACGAAGTCGTCAACAGGAGATGGACGAAATCAGATTGCAGCCAAGGGAGGAAAATATTGGCCTCGATCAGCCGAGAACATTGCCGTATGGCACCAGATATGGAGAACCACTGGCCAACGCACAACAGGGCGAAGTTGGTAGAAGCGTTTACAAGGAAGACGAATACACCGATAGCAGTGTCTATCTCCCAGCAAAGCCCAGCCCTCCACGGCGACAGTACAACATACCCCAGCTATTTGTGTCCTATGGTTGGGGACCAATGGGTTAAAAACGACCCATCAAATTCCTAAACGAAATGCTAGCATTAGATTTATTTATTTATCGCTTCATAATATATATTATGCGTTTTACGTTCCGCAGTGTTCGCATTTATAAATAAATGTAAAAATCCTTGTTGTATGAATATATGTTCGAAAGGCGTGACAAGAAAAACAAAAATCAATTTGGAAATAACTTACCGTCCATTTCTTTCATTGCCCGAATGAAATCCTGGGGATCCTTGAAGCTAACGAAACCATAACCTTTGCTTTTGCTGGTTCGTTTATCGCGAATAACTTTCGCACGTTGAAAGGAGGGAAACTTATTGAAGGTACGCGTCAACAATTCGTCATTCACATCGTTACCCAGATCACCGCAAAAGATGCGGAAATCGTCGTCTGACCAATCGGCAAGCGATTGATCCTCCCAGGTTTGCCCACCAGCAACGCGAACGGTCTGTAGATTGGATCGATTATTTCTAATTAATATATAATTTATTCTTTCTAAAACATACCTTTCGATCCTTCTTTCCTCTCCGATCGGAATTGCCGAACGACTGCAGAGCGGAAGATGCTCGCGCTGCTTTGATAGCCTCTTCTGCTATGGGATTTGGGCCAGATTTTTCGGTTTTCTGCTTCTTAATCTTAGTGGTCACTTCAAACTGGATGTTTGCAATATCATACTGGCAATTGATGAAAAAATGTTAAATATTCGTACCGCAGTTGAGTAAGAATGCTTACGCTTACCGACTGAACTGGAGCAGTTGAAATAGATGGTCCTATGGAACTACTTGAGGGGGCATCTACCTTAGACAGTGTCCCAACCGTAGGTCGAGCATTATATAGCTTTGGCGCACTACTAACAACCGCTGGCGTAGGTTCCGTTGAGTATGACTTCTCCGGGACGTGTTGAGGAGTTGGGGTCGTGTAAGTGGGCAGAAATGGAGGAACAGGTGGTGGCAGAATACGCGATGGTACTGTAGCCAGCTTCTGTTGCACCTGATTGTACGTTTGCGACCCAATTACAGTGCGCACTTGGGACGGAATGAAAGGATTCGATGACATAGAACTTGCCGCAGGACCTGATGTCTTTGATATTTCTGCCTCGAACCTGACACAAGGGAATACTTATTAGATAGATGACCTACATAGTATTGCTTGCTGTTTTACCTGGACATTTCATCTTCCATATTTTTGCGTTTCGTACCCATTTTCGCGCAATTAATTCACGATTCAACAAAATGTTTTCAAAAACGTTTAGCCTCTATCAAAATAAAAACATTGTGTGTTATTTCCAGACAGGGATGCCAGTTCATTTCAATAACATATACACGCTTAGCGGAAATTACTCTAAAGCCGGGTTCAGACGGTGCGAGCAAGCATACGAGTCGGTCTAGTCAGTTACTGCAGTGCAGCTACTCACACCGTGTGAACACATCATGCCAGTTATTGTCATGTGTTATCCGGCGTGCGAGCTACTTCAAAGTTTTTTGAATTTACTCGCACTCGCATGCTTCAAAACGTCAAAAACAGAATTTAGCGTTCGAATCAGGGATGCCAAATGTAAAGAAATGTCTCTATTTTTAAGATATTTGAAAATATGCGAAGATATTTATAGACTTGAAAATTATTGGAAAAACAAATAAAACCCTCATAGTTTCTTAACGAAATCATTGTTATTCTGTTTTGCACGCTGGCGGGGCACGCTTTCTTTTTGAGATAGTTTTCTGGAGAATGTCTAATATAGAATCATTATCAGGCACAATTTTCATTCAAAATTCACTCACAACTTGCGAAAAAAAGTAAGGTTCTAAGAAACAGAATACATATTCGATTTAAAAAAGTACATTTTCATTCATTATTTTAATTTTTGACGCGTGTGAATAAAATTTTAAAAAGTCTTCTAGACTATCATTTAAAGCATCACATACTTCCGGAATTATCTTAGCTATGGATGCTTTCGAGATTCTAAAAAATATCGACAACAATCTGAACAATATTCCAGAAGAAAGGCATATCAATGTCATTTATATTATCACTCTTGCAGGTACAGCATCCTTCATGAGTGTATCTTGGCGTTGTATTTGTGGAGCAATTAAATTCAACAGTTTTTCCACTTGTTCAGGTGTTATTCTCAACACTGCTCTGTAATCTCTATAAAATTGTGTAATGATACATTCAACTGAAAACCTAAGATGAAAACTACCAATAAAGAAGTCGATTTCGGACCAATCATTTGACAAATTCGGACCTGATTGCTGTTTCTGACTATTTGATGGACATTTGAAAAATCGCCTGGCATCCCAGGTAAACCCGTGCCGTAGTATCTAGTTTCTCGCCAGCAGCTCACACTATGTGAACGGACAAGGCGAGTCAACCAATTGTCAAGCGAGTCCACCGGGTCAGTAGCTGCTCATTGTCAAGTCAGCTACTAGCAACGTATAAATGGGCCTTAAGATTTAGTAAAATACGATAAGATACACGGAAGAAATAAATTATAAAAAGTAATGTGGAGAACATGTCACCTCACATTCTCAATTGAATTAAAACGAAACAGATACTACCTAACTGTCTGTTAATTCGGTTCAAATGTGCGCTTACATTCTGTTCGATTGGAATAAAAGCCCACTCCAAAGTGTTTTAGTGAGCTAAATGATGCAAGTGAAAAATCTGGTGGGGTCCTATGCGGCTATCTTTTGGTAGCAAGCATTAAAAATCAAGAGCATGGAAATCATAACCTGAAAATTAAAATGAAGTGCTCCACGCGGTCCTGCAGCAGCGATTTTAATTGCAAATCGCCAAGAAAGCTTCCGAATGGGTATCCAAACATCGTCTTCCAAAAAAAACTATCCAACGTAATCAAATGTTGAACATATGATTCCAAACAGTAAACAATACGTGGGTCCCCTGAGCGCGAGCCCTACTTTATGCTGCCTACTAGAGATGGGCAAACCGTTCATGAACTGTTCAAAAGAACTAGTTCACCAAAAAGAGTGAACGAACGGTCGTTCTTTTTTACTGGGCAACTGTTCACATGTACTGCTTACCCAGTTCAGAACGAACTGTGTACTAAGACCGCTGGCTGAACTGTGTATACAGTTCAGTTCAGAACGAACTGTACGGTGAACGATGAACTGTGTATGCAGTTCAGAACGAACTGTTTACGATAGTTTACGATGACCGCTGGCGGAACTGTGTATACAGTTCAGAACGAACTGACCGCTGGCTGAACTGTGTCCTCAAATTAACGAATGGAAACAAGCGATAGCCCCATGAAATAACAAAAATAAGATGTCGGTATTGTCGCTTTCATAATAAAACGCAATATAAAATTGGATTGTTCGATTATTTATCAACTAAAAATTAAATTTCATATTCTCAAGTTGAGGGTAATAGATCAGTAAGATATGCAAATCTACCTCACAAAAAAATACAGTTGAAAGCGAAACGACTCAAACAGTATTTTTCAACAGTAAATACAAATTTGTGCCGCTAATACGAAATGTTTTTATATTATATCACATTGTGCTCGATCATTTCGAGAAAGTCTTTCGCGGTTTGGTAGTTTTGCTATAGCAGTTATTGCAAAACATTGAAGAAAAGCAGCGCAACGCTAGTTTGTGCTGAAAATTAAAAAAAAAATCAAAATCATAGTTTGATTTTATATTCTGCTAAGATATTTTTAACAAAATTCGGACATATAATTATTGCTAATTTTCTGAATGAAAAGAACATTCCTACATAACATCTCACACTTTTTTATACATGATATGGCATATCCCTCTAATGTACGAAAGAGTGAGTGAACTGCTCAAAAGAACTAGTTCACTTAAGTGAACGGTTGGTCACTGAACGGTTCATTAAAGTGAACCATTCTGCCCTAAGTGGTGCGGACTCAATCCACTTCATTTTCAAGTTAATTTATGGATTTTTTCAAGCGATTTCTTGCAATAAATTCTCAGACCACCAGAGATGCCAGATTAACAGATATGTTTGTAAATTTACATACATATCTGTAAAACTTTTTTTATTTTTGTTGCAGACTTTTTGGATACAAGGCTCTATTTATCACATCAAAGATATTTGACTCATCGTATTACATTTTTCCATAGTTTTAATACATAAATAAAAATATTTAGTTCATATCAATACACATGACGTTAGATCTATTTTTTGAGTAATAATGGTTATGTGCGCAAACTAGCGCCTAACTGCCGGTGTCACCACAGTGATTACGTGCGCAAAATAGGTCGCATTGCAGTGATGTCGTGAGCATAGTATCGCTCAGTGGCCGACGACAGTACTTCAGTATCTTTTGCATTCTATTAGTGTTTTGTTTGGTAACAATAAATTGTATACGTCAGCATTTTTCATGATTTCATAAGTACTTTTGCCCTGAAATCATTGCAGACGAAACAGATAATACGATTCCTCACGATGAATGAAAAATTGCATTAAATGTATCTATACTATACTTCAAAATTTCATGACAGTGAGGGAACAGAGTCGAGAACCTCTGAGAACTATCGATGAGATTGGTAAAACGTGTAATTGTAATTTTCAGAGAATATCGAGAACAGCCGACGACAAACCAGGTAAACCGAATTAGCGCTGCCGCCGAATCATTTTTTAGCAAACATACGGTGCAACATGTGCGTCGCTAATTCCCTTAAAAATGACTCTACTAGAGTGGTATCTTTTAGCAAACGACAATGAGTTGATTCTCAAAGCTTTAACCCTTTCGTTACGAGCGTCGTCTATAAACGACATCCGC
The DNA here is from genome assembly GCF_029784135.1 of Toxorhynchites rutilus septentrionalis. Lineage (NCBI taxonomy): Eukaryota > Metazoa > Arthropoda > Insecta > Diptera > Culicidae > Toxorhynchites > Toxorhynchites rutilus. The sequence goes on along the minus strand of NC_073746.1, from coordinate 137,915,370 downwards.
GTGACGAGCTGTGTGTACAAGCGTCGTCTTTATACGTCATGAAATTCATACTGCTCTTCGATCATACCAGCGCGATGTGCATACTTTTCGGCGCAGTATTCCGTGTAGCACTGTGGCGGAGCACACTGCCGTAATGAAAGGGTTAATTGAACAACTTTGAGTAATATTGAGATTGACTACATCCGAGCGAAAACGGAAACCGTTTCATCCCAGTCCTTGAGCATCCCTTCAACCTCGCACTGTTAGCCTATATATATCTATATAAATGAAAATGGAAGGCCAAATATGTTCGTAAGCGGGCCTCGAAGGAGGGATGATCCGATTTTAGCCTTCTTTATTTTGTTGTGTTCGTCTCTTCCTGTAGACCATTATAGTGGAGAGCAAAATCGGAAAGTTTCCGGAAAACTCAGAAGGAATGTCAAAAAATTCTGAAAAATTAATTCCCATATAACCGAAAATTACATCATGATACGCGTTTTAAGTCCATTCAATATATGCGCTAGCGAAGTTTATCGTTGTTCGAAAGTGGAAATGGATTTTCAGACAAAACAACGCATTCCTATATCTTTTATCTATCTATTTAAATAAAAATGGAAGGCTAAATCTGTTGCTTATCCCAAAATCCAATGAAGGAAAGGCTTTTGAGCTGTCTTCATTTTATTGTATTTGTGGTATTCTGCCCACAACGTGCCGCATTACAGGTCTGTTCAATTTGCTAAATGTCGCATTAAATGTAAACTACTGTATATACAGTGATTTCATGCAAATAAAGGGGTGCTCAAGGGGAAAAATGATTTTTCGGACCACCAGTTTACCTTAAAAAATCAAATCTCAAAAACGTAAAAAAAAGCTTCTCTGAAATCGAGATATGTTATGTATAACATCCGCAGCTTTCTAGAAAAGTATAAAAAATATATAGCACCCTCAACGCCATGAAAATAATAGAAAAAAACTACAATCGATAATTACGAAAACAAAATCCTTTTTTTTTGCAATTTCAATATATTACATTTTAATGAAAAGCTAGCTCATTGGCCTCAATTAGATATGCCGATAATATAAATCGGTTCAGTGATTCAAAAGTAAAGAATTTCTGAAAAAAGGCAGTTTTTGGAAAAACTGGGGAAAATGATTTTTCGGACCACTCTAAAATGGAAATGGTCACCCTAACGAAAAAATAAAAAAAGGGTCTAATGCTTTGCGATAAAGAACAAAACTACCACTTTTCATCGAAATCTGAGAACCACTATATCGGTTTGGCATGGAATGGCTGTATATATGAAAGATGTACATATACAAAATATACAATAATATATAATACAAAAGACAATCTCACGAGCATCGCGATGTACAAAGCATCAATGAATCTGGAAAAATTAACGTTAAAAGACATTTCTACAGATCCGCACACTTTTACAGACATTTCCACATTTTTAATAGACTTTCACATATTTTTACAGACTTTTTTTAAAAATCATCTGGCAACTCTTCGTTCCATTTTTCATCGAATGTTTTCAAATCGCAGGAGTAAACATTTACGTGACTTTGACTTCGTTTGTTTTTATTTCGTTCGGAGAAAGGGAAATCAGGGAAAGTGGACATTAAAAATGCGTTGCTCAGTGTAAGGCTGCCCGAATACGAGTGAAAATATTCGCGTTAGCTTTTATTGTATTCACTCGGAAACGTATTTACAGACGCGCTGGGTCGATTTTTAAGGAGACAACAAACTAGTTCCGAATAAGGATTCGCGTATCTGTGGAGTAAGTACGATGTTTGAATTATTGAAAATGAAAAGTGTAGCAAACCTTTCATACACATTTTCAGGATTATTTTTATAGCGTCTTAATACAGGGGACTGTAAAAACTGCTACTTAATCTCGCTGCGCGATACCAAAGCAGCCTTTATGCGGATTGCCCAGCGTGAGAAACCAAATTCCCCCTGTGGGCGCGATGCAGACTGCCTTCATTGCAGTGATGCAGCGGGGATTTTCCATTCGCATGGAACTTCACATCACTGTGGCAGATTGAGGGACTCGTTTCATCGGAGACAAAAAACCAACACATGCTTAAACTATAACTATGTACATTGTATTTTACTTAATACTATAGAAATATATATGAAATTATACAGAGTTATAAATTATACAAGCACTTAAATTTCTTCTTAAATTCTGCTTCAAATTTACTGCTGTTGCATACACTCTGCTGTTTTTAATCGAACTAGTGTGCTGTCCAATCCGTTGGCGGAGCATGTTCGATTCTTTTTGCAGGAGAGCTGAGGATTGCACTTTAGGATCTGGCGTCGAGGGATTGCATCGCATGCATCTGTTCTCTCTTCAGTGCGCTTGCGACTGTACATTTTTGATAGAGATACATCGTTACATTTCAACCGGAAAAGAAACCTCGAAGCGCAGATTGCTTTGCCGTTATATTCATAACCAGTACTAGCGGATCATAATTACGCGGATTTCATTCATTGCTTCACTAGCAAAACTGTTTTCACCGACGTTAGAAAAAATAGTCCTCAAAACATTTCACTTTTGCTATGTATGTACGTATCAAAATTCGCCAATGTCGAATTACGCTCCCACGTTAAAATCTTGGAGTGAACTAAGCGTTATTCGTAGTTTGTTGATGATCGGTCAGGTTCTGATACCTTGCAATATGAGATTCTCTTTCAGAGATGCAATGGCCAATTAAACAATTGACGGAAAAATGAAGTTAGTTCATTTTGACGTAGGACTACGTCTAACCGGAAGATATAGGGGGTGAAATGGAAATCTAGGCACTGAACAAGTAGGAAAAAATGCAAGATTTGGAACGCTTATAACTCGAGCATTTCTCAATAGATCGCGAAGGTTTTTGCATCAATCGATAGGAAATATATCTACGCATCTATCATAACGAATAACATTTCATTTTTCTTGAGATAAATAATTGAATAATTGTTAAATATCAAGCATTGTCCAAATGCCCTATGTGCCCATTTTTGATTGGTCCATTTTGTGCTCCTCAAATCGTACCGACCAAAACGGGCAACCAGAGCAGCAGCGAAATAGAATGAAGCACGATTGGAAAGGAAAAAGAAAAAAAATGAACGAAACATTAGTCGCAGTATCACACATGCGTAATTCTCGAGCCAGCCAGTCAGCTTAAAAATCCCCGCTCCGCTGCAGTAACGATCATTCTTTGTGTGGACACCGACTGGACAACATCGTTGCTGGACGAGCTGGACGGCGAGGGATCGACACATACACGCGCAGAACTCTTTCCGTTAGGATGCCATTCAGCATCGAGAAAGTTCCGGAAAGATCTAATCATTGCTGGAAAATAATCTGCCAGTTCCTTTGGGAATTTTCAAAATATATTCATGTGAAAGAGTTTAATTGAATGTTTTCTATCCATGTAACACTGTGACCAAATATGTGTCAATCAAGTGCTATTAACAGGTGGTTATCGAGTTGGCATTAACCACTGGTGGGCTTCCAGTATCGAGGAAAATGTGGAAATATCTAATCGTTACTGAAAATAATCTGCCAGTTCCTTTGGGAATTTTCAAAATATATTCATGTGAAAGAGTTTAATTGAATGTTTTCTATCCATGTAACACTGTGACCAAATACATTTGGTTTTGTGGTTTTTCAATCAATCGCAATTAACAGGATAGCTTCAGAAGATTATTCTTCCCCATCAGTAGGATATTTCCGTATCCAATATTGTATGCGCCCGCAATCGATTATTGCTCAGTCGCCGAAAGTTCCGAGCTCAGAGAGTTCATTCCCCTCTAGTTTGCCTTCCAAATTGCCATTGTAAACCACACCTTCTCTCGATTCAATCACACACAAAAAGCATACTTAAGCGATATTCTGGTGGTGAGACACATTCATTTTTCGTGAGGACATCGACAAGACAATATCGTTGCCTAACGTGCTGGTGAAGGATCGACACATACACGCGCAGAACTCTTTCCGTTAGGATGCCATTCAGCATCGAGAAAGTTCCGGAAAGATCTAATCATTGCTGGAAAATAATCTGCCAGTTCCTTTGGGAATTTTCAAAATATATTCATGTGAAAGAGTTTAATTGAATGTTTTCTATCCATGTAATACTGTGACCAAATATGTTTCAATCAAGTGCTATTAACAGGTGGTTATCGAGTTGGTATTAACCACTGGTGGGCTTCCAGTATCGAGGAAAATGTGGAAATAACTAATCGTTACTGAAAATAATCTGCCAGTTCCTCTGGGAATTTTCAAAATATATTCATATGAAAGAGTTTAATTGAATGTTTTCTATCCATGTAACACTGTGACCAAATATGTGTCAATCAAGTGCTATTAACAGGTGGTTATCGAGTTGGCATTAACCACTGGTGGGCTTCCAGTATCGAGGAAAATGTGGAAATATCTAATCGTTACTGAAAATAATCTGCCAGTTCCTTTGGGAATTTTCAAAATATATTCATGTGAAAGAATTTAATTGAATGTTTTCTATCCATGTAACACTGTGACCAAATATGTTTCAATCAAGTGCTATTAACAGGTGGTTATCGAGTTGGCATTCCAAGTATCGAGGAAAATGTGGAAATATCTAATCGTTACTGAAAATAATCTGCCAGTTCCTTTGGGAATTTTCAAAATATATTCATGTGAAAGAGTTTAATTGAATGTTTTCTATCCATGTAACACTGTGACCAAATACATTTGGTTTTGTGGTTTTTCAATCAATCGCAATCAACAGGATAGCTTCTGAAGATTATTCTTCCCCATCAGTAGGATATTTCCGTATCCAATATTGGATGCATAAAACCTTGTGCCTCCAACGTAACGCTCTCGTTTTCGAAGTTCTCCAAATATTCATTCATTCAGAATGAATTCAGATTCAACTTTATACAAATGATCTCTAAATCAACGATAGTCCTACGTCACCCTTGCGGTTATACCATAGATATAACCCACTTCCTGTTATAAGTTTAATTATTTTTGCCTTTAATAACAATACCTTTTTTATAGTGTTGATTATCATAAGAAAAATAACACTCCTAATCGTTGGATCTCTTTTGACATTTCAATTGGATCTTTTTTGACAGCCGTTTTGATTCAGTCCGCACTACCTAGATTCTGCCCATCTCTACTGCCAGCGCTCAATTTGTGTTGGTTGCGATCAAGATAAATACAAAAATATATAGAATATGTGCAAAAATATATTCGTGAAAAATAGTGCACTGTCCTAATCTAATTTATATCTCAAATATCAGCAGTATTTCCACGGTGTTTACAAAACAAAAAACACAAAATTCAAGGCTCAGTATTTCCCTTGATTAAAACATCCAACACAACTGCCCAGCAAACATTAAATCGTATAATTTTGCACGTGCTAAGTATTATAAGAAATCAGAATAAATCATAATCGCAAATAATATCAATCAAAGTATGTATCGTTTATATTTGAAATCGCATAAAATGTAAAAACTCGATTATCATTATCAAATTAAGTCGCAATTCGGTATAATAAAAATCAGTTTTATGATGTACATTGTCATAAAATATATTTAATCCGCATCATATGCGTATATTACGCTGATGCAGTTTGTGTGTCGTATAAGCGTATAATTTAAATCGATTCAGTACTGCAGTGAATCGTGTTGCATGCTGAAGAAAATCATGAAACAGTAAATCATATTAGCTCCTAATAAAGAACATATTACATCATATTGAAATGTCAATGAAATGCTCTAACATTGACAAGTATCATTTCATAACAGCAATGTCTGAACACATACGAAAGAATAAAATAATTAAATTTAAAAAAAGTGGCTCTTATATGGCTCGGAAACCAGGAATGACTGATCCTACTGCATAGAATGTATTAGGTTATATCATATCGAATCATATATATGAGTTTTAACCGCTGTTGAATTAAATTTTAGATAGCCGCGCGAGATAGCTGGTGGATGATAATCCAGACGACAGGAGTTCGAACCCACATCGGATCAGTTTTCTCCAAACATCAATCTGTGCCATTTTGAACATTTATTATCCACTCACAACACAAGTAAATTTAATAATTTTTATTTCTACAAATATAAATACTCATTTATAAAATTGGCGATTCGTGAGGCTATAATAAAAATTTTACGAAAATATTTTGCTACATTTGTTTTTTTTTCTATGTCTGTAATAAATCGTATATGAGTATGGCAAAAGTCATATTAGGTGCGTTGACAATTCATGAATATATTCATATTAGATCGCAATTCAATTTCAACATAATCGCTATTATAGTCGGTCAAAGTTGCATATTCATCCAAACTAATTCGGTAAACATTTGCCATGCATGTATATGGCCTCCACTTTTGCATGCATATGCTAGTTAGGTGCATTATATGCCTACCGAAATTTAGGGCATATGATGTTATATATACGCTTGTTATGCGATTTAATGTTTACTGGGTGGTTACTTTCCTGTAATATATGGCAAATTAGCAACACAAAAGACAACTAATAGCGAATTCGTTTTTGAAACTGAGTTAGTGCCAAACTGACTCTGTAATAAAAAACGTTTTCAGTTTCACGAATGCGGTGGTTTGTTGGCGTGCGTTATATAGTCTGATTTGTTTATATTTGCGACAACAAATGTACAGTGTCGACGTCTGGTGGCAATATTAGTTCTTGGGAGGTAAATTATTCTTTATCAGCGTTGCGACAACAGTTAGTGTGGCACTGGGGTTGAAACAGAACAAAAATGAATTCGCTATAATTTAGTAAGTAAACACGAACCTGTTGCAATAATTGTCAACCTCCTTTTGCTCTAGCATTTATACAAAAACCAATTACTTGTAACAGCTCATTCCGGATCTTCTGGATCTGGTAGTCTCCTTCCCGGTATATACATAGAATTCTCCTCCTCCCTGAGCGAAATTAGAGGAGCCACAATCAGCGTTATTTCTTGTCACCATCGCCGTAAGCTGATAGTACTCTTTTCCCCGCCGATGGGAGCCACTCAGAATTACATCTTGATTGGAAAGGAAGGCATTGATTACGCGGCTAGAAGCGAAAAGATATACTAAAAACATACTTTCCTATTAACGTCATCGGAGCCGAAATACAATAGATAGCATTTTTATTGTTCGCACTGGCATCCAAATATAATTTGTATTGTTGCTGCCTTGTTGTATGCAGTGTTTTGTCATTTTTTAGTGCTACGAAAATGCGTATTTGGGATTTGTACTATTTAAGTATAAACGCCACCGGAGCGCAATTTCCATTATGAATTGGTTTTTGTTAATTAAATTTATTCTTAGATCAACGTAAGGAAGACGTAGTCCCCATCAATCTAGGATAAGAAACAGAGGCGGACCTAAGTCACCGAGGTGACACAATCCGAGTCGGCCGCCGTCGGAAGCAGCGGCCTTTCACAAACAAACCTGTGTTCCATCGATTGCCCGGTTAGTTTGAAACATAGGAGACGATCCTTTAGTTAGATTCGACCAAGCGTTAGCGAGCGTCGGACGGCATACCTTTTCCCGGTGAGGTTTCGCTTCGAAACATATCATTCATATTTCAGTACAAAAATTAACCGGGCAAATGTATGTCGTCCGACGCTCGCTAACGCTTGGTCGGACCTAACTGAAGGATCGTCTCCTATGTTTCAAACTAACCGGACAATCGATGGAACACAGGTTTGCTAGCGAAAGGCCGCCGCTTCCAAGGGCGGGTCGGCGGCCGACTCGGATTGCGTCACCTCGGTGGCTTAGGGCCGCCTCTGTTCCTTATCCTCGATTGATGATGACTACATCCCCACTACGTTGCTCTCAGAATAAATTTCATTACGAAAAAAACATAATGAAAATTGCGCTCCTGTGGCGTTCATACTTAAATACCGCAAATCATAAAATCACATTTTCATAACAATTAGAAATGACAAAACACTACAAACAACAAGACAGCAACAATACAAAAGATATCTGAGTGCCAGTGTGTACAATGAAATTGCTATCTATTTTATTTCGGCTCCAGTGACGCTAATACGAAAGTACCAAACATCCTTCTGCACTACAGTTGAATTTCACTCGTTGGGCTATCTTTAGTTGGGCTCCCGTTCGTTGGGCTATAGCCCAACTAAATCGAAGACAAACGTCAATTCTGACAACGTAAAATTTTTTTCGAGGGGCTCGTGGATGGTGTTTTTAGGTTTAAAATAAATTTTAAATGAATCATTGAAATAAATAAAATCGAATATTATTCAACAAAAACAATATTTATTTTAAACGTTTCAAACAAAATTAAACAAACCACGTAAATTCATTTTCAACAAAATGGTAGAGTTCTTCAACATGCTCGTTTTAGCCATTCAACTTCAGTGATTTTCGAACGTAGCGTGTTCAAACGGCATACTTCTGCAACATCATGCTTCATATAGCGAACTAGGCAATCAATTGACTTGATTGCATCGCCAAAATCAGGATCTCCGGTACTAGTAATGGAAGTATCAAACGAATTACTTCCATCTTCTGTGTCTACCAACCATTCTTCTTGCATTTCAGGTTGATCTTTCTTGAGAACTGATGACAAAATCTCGTCATCAGAGAACACTTCACTGGTTACCCAATCTGGATTATGATCAGCATCATACACCTGATCTTTGATCCACAGATCAATATCTTGCTCAGATGTTTTTGTTCCTGCCAAACTGTCAATCCTGGACACAAGCGCTTTGAAGTCATCATCGGCCGCTTTCGAGTCTACATTAACAGCATCCTCCGGCAAACCATCGATCAATTTCTTCCACGAATTACGTATAGTTTTGTCAGATATCTCCTCCCAAGAGGTTGCCAACCACGAAATACACTGTTGAAGATTAATCTTCTTCAATCGTTCATCGAAACTAAAGAGGAAAGTACATAAATAAAACCTCAATTAGAATTTGAATTTAAATTTTGAAAAATCACAGACGAAAAACTATCGTGCGCATAGTTTTGTGTTTATATTTGGAATTAATTACAAAAATTTAATGTTTAATATTTGGAAATTTACCTTAAGTGTTCGTTTTCCAGAATTAATGCGAGCATCAGTTTTCTTTTATACTTTCGCTTGATTGCATTGATGACCGCTTGGTCCATCGGCTGGCATTCAGCAGTTACATTTGGTGGGAAGTAGATCACTTGAATCAGTCCATCGTCACTCTGTAGAGATTCGTCAACGTCATAATGACTGGTGCAATTATCAAGAACCAGCAATGCCTTTGGCTCCAATCCTCTCTAGGCCGAAAATTTTCGAACAGCGGGGACAAACTCTTCGTGGAACCATTGACGGAACAACAGTCTGGTCATCCAAGCCTTTTTGGAATGATTATATGAAACGGGAAGTTCTTCGATGTTGATTCCTCGTGGTTTTGCAGCAGTGCAAATGAAATACAACGGAAGCTTTAGGGAACCATCTATGTTGGAGCAAGGCATAAATGTATACCTTGTCTTGTTTTGCTTCCGTCCGCTTGCCACGGTCTCATCACAGGTAACGATAGAGCGTGTGGCTAGGAGCTTGATGAACAAGGCAGATTCATCTGCATTAAAGACTTGGGATAGTGATAGCTGCATTTCCTGAATCTTCTTCTGTAGAACCTTCTTGAAATTTAGGTACGCTTCAACGTTTACCGATGCCTTTTCTCCTGTTACGGCTTTCACGCGCAATCCAAACCGCTGCTTAAAACGATGCATCCAGCCATCCGAAGCAGAAAAACCGTGCACCGCATAGAGCCCCCGGTCCTGGAACATCTTAAACAGTAGCTCCGCCTTTGCTTTAAGAATATCCACTGTCAACAAAATGTTGGACTGCCGCTGCTGTAAAATCCAGATGTAAATAGCTTCTTCCAGCAAAGGGAACGTCTGCTCTTTCAATGTTTTTCGATTATTTACACCATATTCCTTGAACTTGTCCACCGCCTCACGAATTGCTTCTTTCTTTTGGATTATTCTCGTGACCGTAGAAGATCCTACGCCGTACTTCTTCCCAAGAAAGTCATGCGTACCACCTCCTGCTTCAAAATCTTCAATTATGCGAACCTTCTCCACCAGCGTCAGGAAATTGCTCCTCCGTTTCCGGTTAACGTTCGTACTGGATCCTTGCAAACCATCCATTTTGAGCCTGGCGATCGAAATGAACGTATATTAAATCTACGCTAATTTTAATATCAAACTTCATTAAGAACTTACCAATTAATCCAACCTAGAACGAAACTCAACCACGAATGAAATAAACGTCAGTGGTGTGAAAACTTTTCTGCGTTTCCCATAACAACAAACAATCGGTGTGGCCCTCGATCGATTTTCGACTTTGACAGTTCAGCCCAACGAGTGAAAGTCTTTCACAAATTGGGCTAAGAGCTTAGTGCAACGAGTGAAATTCGACTGTATTATGATTCGACCGCTTATTGTAGATATCTGAAAAAAAAAATAGAAGCAATCATGAGACATTGTTATAATAGACATCCAGAAAATTACCTAGCTACAGTAAAGCGCGAGCAGCTATTTTTCCAACGAATGCATTTGTCACCAATAGACACGATTTGTTTTGTAAACAAATTTATTTTTTTCACGAGCAATGGCCGAACCAAGGCGTATAATAAGGTGGAACGTTATGTCAGAACTGCTGTTCAGCCATTACTTGAGTTCGAATTGACAGCGGCCAAACGAACGGCTAGAGTTTTCCGAGAAAGAGGATAACAAATGGCATGCAATGAGGAGTGCATGCCGCTATGTGTTTGCTGCGCATAAATGTTGGTTTTGGTTACGCTGTTGGCATCATTGTAGTGTTTCGGTGACTGCTGCAAGTTATTGTCTGCATTGCTGTTCTTTTTTTTTTTTATCTGTATTATAGTGATTTTCAACTCATTTGGTTGGTTCGTCACTTTTACTTCCATTTTTGGAAGAATGTCGGGAGTGAGAATTGAACTCGTGACCTTCAGCGTGAGAGGCATGGATGTTACCACAACGCCAGATCGCCTCCACTATTGCTGTTCTACGGGACGTGAGGGTTGTTGCCGTTGCTGCTGGGATTGGAAACTCAGCGATTGTGGGAGCTTTGCTAGTGGGTATATAAAAGAGGTGGCTCTTAATAACCGGTGGGCTTGTGCCGTATTGCTTTAGCTGAAGACTCGCCTGATCGTTCGGGTTGTGAGACACAACAGCTAGTTCGATTGAAACCAGTCCAGCGTAGGTATATGTTGGTGGGGACCGCTATGTAGCATAAAGATTTGATCTACTTTGTTTATAAACAAAAAAAGCCGCTGTCATTTTTCATCCCCTCGCATCATCCACGCCTTATCATCATACTGTCGAAAACGAACCACCTGTCAATTCCAGCTCCTTGGGCCCTAGGTGGTGCGGACTCAATTCACTTCATTTTCAAGCAAATTCATGCATGCCTTCAAGCGATTTCTTGCAATAAATTCTCAGACCACCAGAGATGCCAGAATTACAAATATGTTTGTAAATTTACAGACATATCTGTAAAACACTTTATTTTTGTTGTAGACTTTTTGGATACAACAATATTTCACAGGTTTTTGAAAAATAAGAGGCTCTATTCATCACATCAAAGACATTCGACTCACCATATGACATTTTCCATAGTTTTAATACAGAAAACTTATTTTTCATTAATTCGTTTATTTTTACAATCTCAGTCACATAAGTTTAATGGAGCTGAATTCTTAACTAAACATATTAACTATATCTATATATCTATGAACAATTTTCCTTAATTCTATTGTTAATAAGGTAGAAAACCGATTACTCGCGGTAGACTCGAGTTTAGAAGGGTGACATATTTTTATCAGGAATAGGATGGGATATAAGGATATGTTGACAATGTTCACACTCACATTCTCACTCACACTCATCACACTCAATTCTTAAACCTATCTTATAACTTCTATGTATTTACATTTCAACTAAATACAGAAAAGTTATTATATTTAGTTTATATCAATACACATGACGTTAGGCCAGCGATACTCAACCTGCGGCCCGGCAGACTTTCTGGTTGGCCAATCTGGTGTGTATGTAGTTTGGAACTCATACACATAAGAACTTTTGCCCTGACATCATTGCAGACGAAAGAGAGGATACGATTATTCCCAATTAATGAAAAATTGCTTCCTCTGCAGGTAGGGAAAAATCTTGAACGAAAATTGTCTCTGATAATTATTTTCTGTTCTGGATAAGATTGTTTTGCTGAAATTCAAGGAGATTTATAGAAAAATAGTTAAGTTAGGGTCAGGACTATGTTTTCTAAGTATTTAACGACATCGAATAACAATTTTTATTCTATTTTCAACAACTTACATTTGCTTTCGGGTCTGCTTATGACGAAATATGGGTTACTGTTCGATATTGTTACCACAGACATGGTTCATGGCCGTGTGGTGATCTAAAGCTTGTATAGCCTTTCATGGCGAATGGAAAATATACACTGCATTTTCTTATTAATTTCAATAACGACAAGACCGCAAGCCTTGGTGGATGTCCAACATATCAACGAAGAAATACTGATTATAATGATTATAAAAATTAACAACGTGTGTGTATGTGTATGTATGTATGTGTAGATCGTTGAAACATTTAAACGCACTTACAACACATAAGTTATTTTTTATTTTACAATTAACATACTCACTAGAAATATTTTTTATCATAGAACAACGTTTGCCGGGTATATATACAGCCATTCCGTGCAAAACCCATATAGTGGTTCTCAGATTTTCGTCAAAAGTGGTAATTTTGTTTTTTATCGCAAAACATTAGACCCGTATTTTTTATTTTTTCAGTAGGGTTCCCATTTCCATTTTAGGGTAGTCCGAAAAATCATTTTTGTACCACTTTTTCCCAAAAATGACAATTGAAAATTAATAACTTTTGAATCACTGAACCGATTTAGATAATCGACATATAAAATTGAAACTAATGACCAAGCCTTTTATTAAAAAATATTTAAAAATTATTATATTTTAGTAATTATTGATTGTAGTCGTTTTTATTTTTTTATGACTTTGGACTAGAGGGCGCTATATTTTTTTATATTTTTTCTTGAAAGCTGGGATTTTTTACATAACATATCTCGATATCAGAGATGCAATTTTTTCGTGCATCTGATTTGTGATTTGAAAATCATTTTGCCCCTCTGTCCAACTATAATTTTCTGCAAAAAATCATAACATTTGAATTACTGAACCGATTTAGATGATCGATATATTAAATTGAAGCCAATAAGCTAAAACAAGCCTTCCTTGAAAAAATATCACACTTGCAGGAAGATTGGATTCTAGTCGCATATGCCTAATTTAGTCACATAGGAATATTGATCGAAGACTTAAAACATGTTAAATTTACAAAATTATGATTTAAAAACGATAATTATAGCATCTCTGATATAGAGATATGTTAGGTGAATAATCCTCAGCTTTCCATAAAAAATATAAAACAATATAGCGCTCCTATCTTTAACCGAGAAAACTATGAAAAACTACCCCAATCAATAATTACAAAAACAAAAATTCTTTTTTTTTTCGCAAAAGTAATATTTTTACAAAGAAAAATAACTCGTAAGCTTCAATTTGATATGTCGATGATATGAATCGGTCCAATAGTTCAAAAGTTATGACTTTTTGTAGTGGGAAAAATGAGGAAAAATTGTTTTTCGAATCATCGATTAGTTTTGAAAAATCATATTTCAAAAGCGAAAAAAATTACATCTCTGATATCGAGATATTTTATGTAAAAAAATCTCAGCATTCAAGAAAAAATATTTAAAAATATAGCGCCCCCTAGTCCAAACCCATGAAAACATAAAAAAACGACTACAATCAATAATTACGAAAATATGATCCATATTCTCTGCAAGTTCAATATTTTTCAATTATAGCTCATTGGCTTCAATTTGATATGTCGATCATCTAAATCGGTTAAGTGGTTCGAAAGTTATAAATTTTTGAAAAAAGTCATTTTGGGAAAAAGTTGAAAGAAATTGATTTTTTGGATCACCCTAAAATGGAAATGGGCACCCAAATGAAAAACTTTAAAAAAAACGAGTCTAATGTTTTGCGATAAAGAACAAAATACCACTTTTGACGAAGATCTGAGAACCACTATATTGGTTTGGCATGGAATGACTGTATATATATATATATACAAAATACAATCTTACGTGCATCGCGCTGTACAAAGTATTAATGAATATGTGAAAATTAACGTTAAAAGACATTTCTATAGATTTGCACACTTTTACAGACATTCACATGTTTTTACAGATTTTTTTTTAAATCATCTGGCATCTCTTCCTTCCACTTTTTATCGAATATTTTCAAATCGCAGGTGTAAACATTTACGTGACTCTGACTTCGTTTGTTTTTAATTCGTTCGGGAAAACGTTATGTCAAAGAAAGGGGATATTAAAAATGCGTTGCTCAGTGGAAGGCTGAGATGCTCTTCCAGAGATGCAATAATTAATTAAACAATTGACGGAAAAATGTAATTCGTTCATTTTATAATTTTAATTATTTTTGCCCTTGACAACAATACCTCTTTTATAGTGTTGATTATCATAAGAAAAATAACACTCCTGATCGTTGGATCTCTTTTGACATTTCAATTGGATCTTTTTTGACAGCCGTTTTGATTCACTCCGCACTACCTAGCTTGGGCCGAACACCAATTTTGTCATTGCTGTCCACCTATAGTGCAACGCCTTGATATTTTGTATGGATTGACAGATAAACAAAAATACTCCACGCACCGTAATGAAGCAACTGTTTACAAATACAAGAAACCGCTTGAAATTGAATAATGACCTTTTGTAGAATATGTGCGGAAGATATAGCGGAAGCTGCCGTCTCGATTTTCGAAGGAGCCGAACAGCTCGCTGCAATGATCAACGAAATATGTGGACTACAGGTAACATTCAAAATCCTCATCAAACTTATCAAACATATATAAAGTAAATCCCATAGATATCGGAAAACGACGGTCTGCCTGATGTTGCTTGTTGTACCTGTGTGGCCGAATTACAAGCTGCGATAAAATTGAAACATAAATGTTTGGAGTCGGATGCCGCATTGCGAATTCTTTTGGACAGTAACAAAACGTGAGTATACGCACATCAGGGATGATGCTGTTGAACGAAAAAAAACTTCTATTCCAGTAAGAATAGCATAAACACAACTAACGGTATAGTTGGGACTGCTGAAATAAGTTATCATATTGTATATGAAGAAATTGTGGAGCCTTTCAAACAACGAGTTGACATATCCAAAGGCATTGCAGAAACTGGTTGCAAAATAGATTTGAAGGAGCTCAACGACGCTCCCTCAGATTGTGTCAGTCGAAAACATGATTGCAACAGTACGAAAAAAGTCATCAGCACCTCAAATGATGCAGATGTTATTGTGAATTCTGATTCAAAATACGTTTGTTGTGGTTGTGACATCGCTTTTGAAAATAGAGAACTTCTTCTTGAGCATTCAAAATTAACGCATGAGAATCAAAAATCTCTAAACGAAGAACGACCCTTCGAATGCGCAATTTGCTACAAACGCTATACATCCGAGCGAGGGTTGAAACTACATCGGAGAAGCGCACTCGCTTTCAAACATCATCAGTGCGCCATTTGTGGCAAACGATTCGGCAATCGTGTGATTCTAGCAAACCATGAATTAACCCACACGAAAGAAAAACCCTTCGCATGTCACGTATGCCCAAAGAGTTTTGGCTCTCAGTCGAATCTTTTATCGCATGTCAAACTCCATTCCAGCATCCCAGAACATACCAAACATGTATGCCATATTTGCAAGAAAGGATTCAGTCGAAAAAGTTACCTCAAACATCATAATGCATTGCTTCACAGCGAGAATAAACCGTTCGCTTGTACGCTCTGTCCGAGCAAATTCAAAGCCAAATCAAATCTGCGGCTGCATCTTCGAACCCACACACAGGAACGTCCTTATTCGTGTGAGCTCTGCAATAAAAGTTTCATGTATCCAACCGACAAGAAAAGGCATATGATACAGCATACGGGCCAGAAGCCGTTCAAATGCACCGATTGTGATAAGGAATTCACGAGGAAAGGCGTGCTGCTGAAGCATCGCGCGTGCCATGAAAACGAACAAATGGAGGTTACGGGAATTAGTTAGGTTTGGAGAAGGATTCTCGACAGTGTCATTACTCGTTTTTAAGTACATTTATGTATAGAGGAAATAAACATCAATTCGAACAGAATGAAGGAAAATATGTGATTATTATTATTATCATTTTGTTAAGTTTATTTCAGCCGGCTTTCAGGTCATTCACCGTCTCTAGAGGAAATGCAGCTTCCAATACCGTTACACATGGAGATCACCTCAGCAAACAGAAACACAAATTGACCACGTTTTGATCGACGGTTGGCACTTCATCAATGAACCTATCGTGGAGCTAATATCGATTAAGACTGGTGATGATCAAACTGCATTCTAAATTTTTAGTCGTCAATAACATAAGACACCAGCGCTCACCACGGTACCTCTTACGACGACTGCAAGAGCCGAACGTTGCTGCAACATACTCGCAGCGTCTTGAAGCTGCGTTACCGGGGGTAGACGAACTGGATACTGCTCCCCTCGATGAATGTTGGAACACCTTGAAAGCAGCAATTAGCAGTCCAGCAGAGACCGTCATCGGGTATGAACGAGGACAACGAACGAATAATTTGACGTCGAGTGCCGACGGCTTCTGAACGAGAAGTATACAGAACGCGCAGCCATGGTACAACAAACGACTCGACAAAACGAGGAATGATACAGACTGAAGCAAAAGCAGCAAACACATCTCTTTCGGGGAAAAACGGCCCGCATGGAAGAGAAAGAGTGGGAAGAAATGGAGCTGCCTCATCGATCTCGAGAATCGCGGAAGTTCTTCAAGAAACTGAACGCCTCGCACAAATGCTTTATGCTGCGGACCGAAATATGCAGGAACACGGAAGAATGCATCTCAATGAACGAACGCGAGGTAATCGAAAGATGGAGGCAGCACTACGACACCTGAACGGCGCGCAGACAGGAGACCAAGACGGCGTTGATGAGGACTACATCGGTGCAGTGAACAACGACGACGAAACAGCTGACAACAGCAACAGCCGTGAAATTCGAAGACACATAGTCAATGGAAGTCGTGCTTACTATGGGCTCCGCAAATGCTTGAGGTCCAACAAACTCCGACCCCGTACGTTAGGGTACGAAATCCCTAACTCGACCGGTTGTTCTCTATGGGCACGAAGCATGGATGCTTGAAGAGGACTCACAAGCACTTAGTGTTCTCGAACGCCGAGTGCTCAGAATAATATACGGTGGTGTAAAGGAAAACGGAGTATGGAGAAGGAGAACGTATCACAAACTGGCGCAACTCTACGGCGAGCCCATCATCCAGAAAGACGCCAGTGCTATCTTCTTTGCTAGTTTTTTTGCGAGTGTTTCATTTTGCATTTCATCCCGATTTGCATATTTCAAAACAATTTGCTTTGCACTTTGGAGCCTCAATCAGCGCATCTTAAATCTATTAAATATTACATGCGCATGGAATGACTTGAAAAGCCTGGGATATGAAAGTTATGCAGATACACCAAGTAGATATCGGAGGATATTTTAAGCTGTTTTCAATAGGACTCTTGTTTCTTGATGAAGTTGCCAACAGAGAGATATGCACAACCGAGGATACGGAATTATAGGACAGAAGTTAATGCTCAGAAAAAAAAGACGGGTGGGTAATGTCGGGGACATAACCGGAGTGACGTAGGACTATACAAAGGGGACAGCTTTTGTTAAATATATATTTTAAATATATTGTTTTATCTTCTTCTCCTACGTGAATACCTACCTATCTACCTGAAAAATTGATTAGTTTACTGTTTACTCTTTATGAATATGTTGAGGGTTGAAAAGAACCTTTGGTGTTGTGTTTTTGTTATCACTCGATATTCCCATCTTGTTCGGTTAAACCTTCCTGTTTAGCTATTGCGTTTGCCACTCGCCACAGCTTTCACAGTTGGAAAATTTCTTCCCATCCAGCTTGTGACATGTTGTTCAGTAAATTACATTTAATGCGACATGCCGGAGAAACACTTTGCCACTCACTGAAACTAATTGTTGCCTTGATGAGCGCCGAACCGAAGCTGCTCTGTTCTTGATGCGGGTTTTCTGATTGTCGTGAGCAGCTTTGCAAGCCAACTCGAGCACTCTGACGGCCGAAACTCTATAATCGCTGTTAGGTATACTGGTGCTCCGGCACCAATCCGTTCGGCCTAGTTACCCTTGCGGAGCAATCAGTGAATGCGACCAACAGAGAACTGGAGACCTGCACGGTTCGAGTGAGACTTTGCCTTTCCCTTAACTTGTCCTCCTTTGTTACGTCCACGATGCCGATGCCGTACAATCACACGGGTTTACGGTTTGAAAGAAAATAAGATATTTTTTTGGGGTCCGCGTGTTTTATACTCTAGCGGTACACACTCACAGGATAGAGACAAATCGGCAGACTCAGCCAGAGGGGCGAGTCCAACGAGACGAACGAATGAGCGTCAAAAGGGAGCGATGGCAAAAAAATACATTCATTACGATTTGTTCGCTCGTTGGATTCACATGCAGGCTAAAAAGGGTCCTTTTCAGGATCACAAAATTATCTTCAATCTAAAGAGTTTATTGTTTTGTTGTCACTCGATATCCCCTCATGTTCGGCTAAACCTTTCTGTTTAGCGATTGCATTTGCCACTCGACTCAGCTTTCACAGTTGGAAAATTTCTTCCCATCCAGCTTGTGACATATTTTACAGTAAATTACATTCAATGGCACGTCGCATTACCACCACTCAGTATCGGATTGGAGGTAATTTTAACCTGTAATTGAACATTTGCGATGACAGTGTCGGCTTTCAATGAGGAGTCATAATTTGGACCCCGAACTCTATGTTTACAAAAATGTCCAACTAAATATGTCGCATTACCGGCCCGTCCAATTAGCTAAATGTCGAGATAAGTGTAAATTACTGTACTTTCAATCTAGAAGCAATTTAAGAGTTGGTGAAAATCAATAAGCTCAGAACAACTGCCAAATTCACATACTCATCATATCCTGGCAAACAAATTATGAAAAAATCAATTTGTGTTTTATTATTATTTTGGATATTGTTTTAGAAAGCATTGAACTGTATTTCCTAAACTCTTTTTTGGCCCTGAAAAGCGCCTTGTTTTATGGAATGGTTCCAATTTAGAAAACTTAGTACTCGTGGTTTTGAAAAAAAACCATTTCGAACGCCCTCGATGCCGCCTTGTTCTGGATTTACCACCAAAGCAGTTTGTATAAAGAACAAACTTTTTTCTTCTGCTACCTGATGCCGTTTTGTGATTGCGTTTGCCACTCGCCACTCGCTGCAACTGCCTGTTGTCTTGATGTCCACCGAACCGAATGTGTTCTGTTCCGAATGCGGGTTTTCTTATCGTCGCGAGCAGCTTTGCCAACTAACTCGATCACTTCAGCGGCCGAAACTATATAACGCCGGCTAGGTGGACTGGTACTAACGCGCTCGGCCTAGCTACCCTTGCGGGGAACTCCAGATCAACACGGTTCGAGCGGGATTTTGCCTTTCCCTTCACTTTTCCTCCTTTACCATGTCCAGACATGGGTGCTTGGGTTGGTTTGTTGATGTGTTGTGATGCGAACCGATGTGGTGTACGGTTTGAATGAGAATGATCGTGACGGAAGGAAGGTATTGTATTATAGAGACTTTAAACTTTTGCAGTTCATTCGTCTCTAGCCTTGAGAAAGGCCCTTTGAAAACTCTACTCCATTCTACTCCAGCGCTACCACCTCCGCCCTCTTGCCTTGAGAAAGGCACTCGATCCCTCGCCGTCCAGCCCGTCCAGCAACGATGTTGTCCAGTCGGTGTCCACACAAAGAATGGATCGTTACGGCAGCGGAGCGAGGATTTTTAAGCTGACTGGCTGGCTCGAGAATTACGCATGTGTGAGACTGCGACCAATGTGTCGTTCATTTTTTTCTTTTTCCTTTCCAATCGTGCTTCATTCTATTTCGCTGCTGCTCTGGTTGCCCGTTTTGGTCGGTACGATTTGAGGAGCACAAAATGGACCAATCAAAAATGGGCACATAGTGCATTTTAACAATGCTTGATATTTCACAATTATTCAATTATTTATCTCAAGAAAAATGAAATGTTATTCGTTATGATAGATGCGTAGATATATTTCCTATCAATTGATGCAAAAACCTTTGCGATCTATTGAGAAATGCTCGAGTTATAAGCGTTCCAAATCTTGCATTTTTTCTTACTTGTTCAGTGCCTAGATTTCCATTTCACCCCCTATATCTTCCGGTTAGACGTAGTCCTACGTCAAAATTTGCCCGAAATCAACAATTTCGTGTCTCTAATTCATAGGGCAATAGTAGAAAGTTCAGTTACAGAGAGTACATTGATGGGCCAATAGTTTTTCGATTGCTGTCGAAAAATGACTTTTCAACGGCAAAATGCGATCATAGCCTGGTAATTTTCCAGTGCGAGTGATGGATGATCCTCGCATCCATTGTGATGTGAATAACAAACAATTGAAGTTTGGTTTCATTAAGAGATATTTGAAAAATAATTTTAACATGTTGAGTCCCGAATTTTTCTTGCTGCGCTATCCATTCAGCTCGTATCAAGGGTGTTTGCACAATATTAGTGTCGGCCTCAGCTCCCAAAGATACTTATTGTATAAATAGAAAAAAAAAAGTCAGAAATACGACTACGAAAGAAGTCACATTTTGTAAAACATCCGAAAACAAATCACATATATTTTTATTTATTTATTTTGCAACTGTTAGTCCCAGTCAGTCAGCGCTTTCCTACCAAAAAGCTCAACGTCGGCCCCTAGGGACCGACGCGGGGCTCAACATGTTGATAAGAGTGATAACATGCCGCTATAGAGTGCTGTTCAAGCCGCACTTACCAGATTTACCTTATATACTTCTTGAGCTTGAGCTTGAGCTTGGGTAGACTGTACAATTCGTAGTTGCTCTCCGTGATTGACCTGAACCAACCAAATTGCACAAAGAACACACAGAATGACGCTTGGAACTAGCAAATCATTCTCGTTGTGCAATTATCGGTGATTCGAGCTTTAAATGGTCAATAACGACGCCGGCCACGTCCTTACAGTCACCAGGGGAAGGGAAGGAATGTTACTATGATATTCGCCGCCAGAAGGGTCGCCTCTATAGCGTGGTTCCCTAGCGTTTATCATGGAAGGGATAGTTGTTAGTCAGATTCTGACTTCTGGCGATAAATTCAAGTCTTTGGTAATGTTTTAATAAAGTACAGGAAGGATAAATGTTTTCTTCATTTGGTTCATCAAGAAAATTAGTACTATATTTAGTGATTATTATTGTTAGCATCTGTAACGAAAACGAACGATGCTAAATTTCTGCTGAATTCGTTTTCTACTGGTGGCAACGAAGAATTCAATACATCCAACAATGAGCGAGAATTTCTCATATGAGCTATGAGTTCGCATATCTGGGCATGAACACACAAAAAACTCATAATGAGGAAGCCAATTCGTTAACACAAAATATCGGTAGATGACGAAATACTCTCGTTGATATTTTAGGTCACTGGTAGACCATGGAGTGTTGCTTGAAGTTGGTTTCCTTCTAAGAGTGGTACAGTTTGAAAAAGGTGAAGGTGAAAGGTGAAGCATCTGTCATTCACTTATTCCGGTTGTACAAGGATGTAATTCGCCCACTTTTACCACAAAGCGTGTAGCGCAGTGTAGTGCGAGTGCATTGCTCTCAACAGTTCGATGCAGTCGAAAATTTCATGAGTAGCGTGGCGCTCCTGTTTTGTCTTATTTGATATGTTTCGGACAATTCTTTGTTTCCCTTGGTATGTTCAAAGTCGTTGCTGTCATGTTCTGACTTCAGGATCTCCAAATCATGGAATTCAGCGTCAGGGAATTCGTTTAGAATGTCATCCATCTTCTGGGAAGCTAAGACCGATCATTATTACAATAAAAATATAGCAAAGTTATAGTTTTTAGTAAACTATTTCACCAGCTCAATGTATTTGAGATTTGTTTTTCATTTGTATTTTGACATTTGAAACATAGTTAAAGGGGTGATCAGTAATAGCGAATTCGTTTTTAAAACTGAGTCAGTGCCAAACTGACTCTGTAATAAAAAAACGTTTTCAGTTTCACGAATGCGATGTTTTGTTGGTGTGCGTTATATAGTCTGATTTGTTTATATTCGCGACGATAAATGTACAGTGTCGACGTCTAATGGCGATATTAATGCTTGGGAGGTAAATTATTCTCTATCAGATCAACAGGGCCAAGTGCAATATAAAAGTTTGAATGAATGTTTTCACTTCATATTGTTTTATTACTTAAAACATGTAGCTCTGACACTTACTTAACCATTTGTCGATGCATTTCCTGGTTTTTCCACAAATTATTACTATTATAATATAAAATCATCATTAGCCATAGTTTTCGTTCAATATGTTTCTGTGATATCGAAAAAAACCTCTTATTTCATCACATGAAATAAATATTCGATACGTTAAAGTAAATTTTCATTCATAATTTTGATTTTGAAAGCAGGTTTATTCCACCTGAATATCCATCATTATTTTCGCCTCCCAATGAAAGCACACGTAGCTTAATGCCGTCTGCTCGAATATACTTTCAAAATCAGAATCCGAATTGGATTACGATTCCAATAATACAAAAGCAAAAGCAGCAGGTTTTTCATCTTCATAGTTTTTATTTTTAGATTTTCCAAAACAATACTCGGAACTTGACAGTTCACTATAGTTGTATTGGTGAACCCGAGTGCCAACCCGTGAAACATCTCAGTGCGAAACTAACAGCTTTCGGGGCGAACCAGTGCGACACTGAGTGCGAAACTGAGTAAATAAAAAAACGTTTTGACAGCAGTTGGTGCGGCACTGAGGTTGAAACTGAACAAAAACGAATTCGCTATAACGTGTTTTCCACGAATTTGATCACCCT
The DNA here is from genome assembly GCF_029784135.1 of Toxorhynchites rutilus septentrionalis. Classification (NCBI taxonomy): domain Eukaryota; kingdom Metazoa; phylum Arthropoda; class Insecta; order Diptera; family Culicidae; genus Toxorhynchites; species Toxorhynchites rutilus. The sequence goes on along the minus strand of NC_073746.1, from coordinate 137,892,286 downwards.
TTGTAGAAAGCGACGGTTTGAATCGGAAGCTGAAAAGACCTCAGAATCCAATAGTCAAGTGAGTTCACAATATCATTCGTCGATATAAGTACGATTCACATACAACATCCACGTCACGTTCCGTTACGTCAGTTATTCTACCATGCAATTGTTATGAAAACATTCACGTACACATGCCAACATATCTCTTAGTTCCAAATTTCGGAGTCAAAATCATTCGTGACTAGCTGAGAAAAATATTGGGTTGGGGAAAAAGAAATGTCGTATATTGTCAATATATGGCAACACTTAAACATATCTTGTGTTGCACTTATCGCATCGGGTCATAGTATACGGTTATTTAAAGACGACAATCTGTACTACAAGCGTCGTTTTGACGGTGTTGTGATTGTCCTTTTCAGTCTCAAGTTATAGCGCGTCAAAGATGGAGTCCACCAAGCATTCTTGCTTCGCCATATTTTACGTTTTTACTACCTGCGAGGTAAAACTGCATCGAAGGCGGCCGAAAAAAATCGTGTAGTTTATCCCCGATACTGTAACGATTCGCACAGCACAGCGTTGGTTTGGTCGATTTCGTTCTGGTGTATTGGCTGTCGAAGATACACCCCGTACTGGTAGGCCAATCATCGTGGAAACCGATAAAATCGTTGAATTTATCCAAGTAGACCGGCATGTGAGCACTCGCTCGATTAGCCAGGAACTGGGTATAGAAAAAATGAAAAAAAAAAACTCATTAATGTAATATAAGATACTTACCAATACCGAACACAATCATCATTTTTTCTCATCACTAAAAACATGTTACTTTATTATAGAGAAAACATGTCTGAAATCGAAAAGGTAATTTTCTTTTATAATTTTTACTTTCGGGGTGTTTATCCATCCCAATGCGAATTTTAATTGGACTAACAACACCTAATACTATATGTAGAGCAATCACTTTTTCTAATATTTCTTCACTTTTCTAATTTTTCTCGCCGCATAAACTTTTTTTTTTGGTGAAAATAAATACAACAAAACAGACAGCTTAAACCAAACGACCCGTTCTCGAGCGGGAACACACCTTTAATTTAATTTATTTAATTCATAAATTAAAACCAAGGTGTGTTCCCGCTCGAGAACGGGTCGTTTGGTTTAAGCTGTCTGTTTTGTTGTATTTATTTTCACCAAAAAAAAAGTTTATGCGGCGAGAAAAATTAGAAAAGTGAAGAAATATTAGAAAAAGTTTGAAATAAATCGTTGTATATATCAAGTCATTTTTAACACAACTGCGAAGCCTACATTAATGTTTCAAATTTAAATTTTATTTGCTATAATTAATCGTATCACTCACCTTGTTTGCAATATAAAAATACCCCCGACTTTCATATATTTTCAATGCCGATTTTCCCCGGGCACCTTGGTTTTGATGTCTCTGTTAGGGAACACATTTCGGTGGGAGCAAAAGCTCCCCCTACTTTTGTGTATTTACAATGCCGATTTCCCCCAGGCAGCTTGGTTTTGGTGTCTCTGTTAGGGAACCGCCACATGTTTCGTCAATTTCGACCAGTCAGAAGTGGGTATTCCTGTCAGGATAGGAGTTGAGATTTTTCAATTGTTCGATAGTTAATTTCATTCAATTATATTTTTATCAATGTAAGAAATTGTTATGGAGTGCCGAAATCGATTGACGTAAAAATTTTATCAATCCATCATGAACTGATTGAGCAATAAGCGTTCGAAATTGGACAATTTTCACGAAGCATTCGATTTTCAATTTTCAATTTGTACCCCAATATGTTCCCGAAAGACGTAATCCTACGTCAAAATATAAAATAGCAATATTACAGAGAAGTTTAACACAGTGCGCGAGTATACGAGTTATGATTTTGCGCGCGAGTACAGGAGAGTTAAATGTTTTGCGCCTGATTGGAATAATAAAGGATAAGCTATTTTTATAAAGGAGACGTGTCCTGTATCCCATCCTACGTACACCATTGCGAGCTCTTATTTATCTCTGGAAACGGAAAAAATAAGAGGTTCTATTACTATGGAGCAGAGTGCATAAGAGATGGATTCTATCCGTCAGGCATCAAATTTAAAGCATACCTGTATTATGAGTCATTCAGTTTTTGAATCCTCAGCAGCTGTCAAACATTGTTTTGTTTGCAAGCCATTCCTTCTCCCGTACCAAGTGTGTCCTGTGGCTGTGCGTTGTTTATTCGGCTCAGTTTATCACCAAACTTCCGCAAAGTTGCAGTTTAAACACGCTCTGTTTCGAAAGCTCGATCTGTGGAATAGCTCGTTTTTTGTTTTGGTTAGTTGATTGGTGCGAAATTTAGAGCGGAATAGTTGAATTAATGTTCTAACATTTCTAGCGATTCAAAGTGAATAGTCAAATATGGCGGCTCAACTTGCGGGCGTCTTCGAACCGAATTTGCAGGAGAAGATTGCGAATTCCAAAATTCTGGTTGTCGGTGCTGGAGGAATTGGATGTGAGATTCTCAAAAACTTGGTTCTATCAGGATTTCAGGACATAGAGATTGTAAGTGCTGTTGATGCTTAGCGTCATCGTTGCGGTAGCTTTGGGAATAACCTGAAAACAGTTGGGTTTCCAGTGTTCCCAGTGTACCAGAAGGGCATCAGGTGGATTTTGTCAACTAAAGCGGTTTTCTTTTCCAGATTGATTTGGATACGATTGATGTGAGCAATCTGAACCGGCAGTTCCTATTCCACAAAGAACATGTTGGCAAGTCCAAGGCAAATGTGGCACGTGAGAGCGCGCTCAGTTTTAATCCGGATGTAAAGATTAAAGCATATCACGACAGTGTTACCACGTAATATTCTTTCTCCGTTGATAAAAAGACATTGTGATTAATTTGAACATAATTTACAGCACCAACTATGGCGTTAGCTTCTTCAAGCAGTTTAAGCTGGTTCTGAATGCGTTGGACAACCGTGCCGCTCGTAATCACGTAAATCGGCTTTGTTTAACGGCAGATGTACCGTTAATTGAGTCCGGGACCGCCGGTTATAATGGACAGGTAGAATTGATCAAGCGAGGCATGACTCAGTGCTACGAATGTACGCCGAAAGCAGCACAAAAAACATTCCCAGGTTGTACGATCCGAAACACTCCTTCGGAACCGATCCATTGCATTGTGTGGGCCAAACATCTGTTCAAGTAAGAAGATATACGGTATAAACAATGATAAGCAGATTTATCACTATTTTGTGTGTTTTCAGTCAATTGTTTGGTGAAAGCAACGAGGATGAGGACGTATCACCGGACACGGCAGACCCGGAGGCAGGAGCAGAAGCGGGTGAAAGTGCACTTGCCGCTGAAGCAAATGATAAGGGTAACGTAGATCGTGTGAATACCCGAACCTGGGCTCAACAGTGTGGATATGATCCAGAGAAAATTTTTAACAAACTTTTCTACGACGATATCAATTATCTTTTGAGTATGTCAAACCTATGGAAGAGTCGCACACCGCCGAATCCAGCTATGTGGAATGCGCTGGAAGACAATCCCGAGAAGGCTCCGATTGATACAGTTCTACGCGATCAAAAGGTGCTCAGTCTGGCTGAATCTGCAAAAGTGTTTGCGGAAAGTATTGGTGCTTTGAAAAATGATTTCGCCAAACTTGCTGATGGTGATCATCTCGTGTGGGACAAGGATGACAAGCACGCGATGGACTTCGTGGCTGCTTGTGCCAACATTCGAGCGCAAATTTTCAATATCCCCAGAAAAAGTCGTTTCGAGATAAAATCAATGGCGGGTAATATTATTCCGGCCATTGCCACAACCAATGCAATCACGGCTGGTGTCGTAGTTATGCACGCTTTTCGCGTGTTGAAGGAAGAGTTTGACAAGTGTCAATCGGTTTACATGCGTCTCAGACCGAACGCTCGCAATCAACTGTTTGTTCCCGATCGGGCACTGAATCCCCCCAATCCAAAATGTTACGTATGCGCAGCGAAACCGGAAGTTACCCTGAAGGTTGATACTAAAGTTGTCACCGTCCAAGAATTGCGAAACGACATTCTCATCAAGGCGCTAAACATGATTGATCCCGATGTGATCATCGACGGCAAGGGAACGATTGTGATATCATCGGAGGAAGGGGAAACAGATTGCAACAACGACAAGAAGCTTTGCGATCTGCACATTGTGGACGGTTGCATCTTGAAAGTTGACGATTTCGTCCAGAACTATGAGCTCACGGTTACTATTATCCACAAAGACGCGGCCCGCGACGAAGCTAACTTTGAAATCATTGCTGATCCGGACTCACTCAAACCGAAGGAGGATGAAGAAAAGAACGCCGATGGTACGGAACCTTCTACTTCGGGACAGAATGGCAACGGCAAGGCTCCGGCAGCTGCTGCAAATGGAGCCGCCAATGATGATGATGATGACGATATGTGTATTGTTGAGGATGAATCGGAGAAACAGGGCGAATCAGATGTCGGCGCCGGCCCTAGCAGCAGTTTCACGGAGAAGCGAAAAATCGAAGAGATTGAAGGTCCATCGTCGAAGAAGGCGCGCGTTTCAGCCGCTGACAATGACGACGAACCAATCGTTATAAACTAAGATCTCTGCTGGTCATCATTCGGTCCCGGCGGCTGAATCGACCCATCCTCATGTCAACATATATAATTTAATACGGAAGCGTAATAAAACAAACAAAAAGATTGTAATGAACGTATTATAAATTAAATTTTAAGCAAACTCAAACTAAGCTTTTTCATCCGAAATTCGTTTTTATATACAACTAGATGACCCTGAAAAATTCGTCTCGCCCAAAATGGTTTTTTGACGTAGGATTATTGACGTAGGATTACGTCTTTCGGGAACATATTGGGGTACAAATTGAAAATCGAGAATCGAGCACATCGCGAAAATTGTCCAATTTCAAACGCTTATTGCTCAGTCATTTCATGATGGATTGATGAAATTTTTGCGTCAATCGATTTCGGCACTCCATAACAATTTTTTATATTGAATAAAATAATATATATCATTAAACTAACTATCAAACAATTGAAAAATCTCAACCCCTATCCTAACGGAAATACCCACTTTTGATTGGTCGAAATTGACGACACATGCGGCGGTTCCCTAACAGAGACATCAAAACCAAGCTGCCTAGGGGAAATCGGCATTGCAAATACATGAAAGTCGGGGGCATTTTTATATTGCAAGTAAGGAGAGTGAAACGGCTCTTAATTTGTTGCTTCTAAAATGGAAACAGGCTATAGAGAAGAAGAAAGTTATTTTGACGGTATTTATTGATTTGAAAAGGGCCTTCGAGACAGTAGACCGGTGTAAATTGATAAAGCTGCTTTCCAGTTATGATGTAACTGGACCTGTATTGACGTGGTTTGAAAGCTACTTAAGCGGGCGAACACAAATCACTAGTTATAGGGACAGTAAATCATTGGCGGGATCAGTGAATCTGGGTGTGCCTCAAGGAAGTGTTCTGGGGCCGTTACTTTTCTTGTTTTATATCAATGACATCAAACAGGTGTTAAATGACAGCGACGTGAATTTTGTTCGCTGACGACACAGCGATATTTGTTGTGGCAGATACATTGCAAGACTGTTACAGAAAAATGAATCTTGAACTACAAAACTTAGATGACTGGTTAAAATGGAAAAAAATGAAATTAAATATAAGTAAAACGAAATACATGGTAGTATCGACACGCAGTCTTGATAGTGGCAGTCTAAGTATAAGTATAGATGGGCAATCCGTAAAAAGAGTATCATCAATCAAATATCTTGGCGTTATTCTAGACGAAACGCTGCCTTTTGAAGAGAACATTAATTATACTATAAAGAAGGCAGCTCAAAAATATGGAGTGCTTTGTAGAATAAATCGTTTCTTGACTTTTGAAAGCAAAATAACGATCTACAAAGCGCTGATCGCTCCACATTTTGATTATTGTGCATCTGTACTATTTCTTGCAAATAAGAGACAGATGCAAAGAATGCAAATGTTGCAAAACAAGGCTATGCGCCTGATATTGAGATGTGATCGACGAACTCCGCGGAGATTCATGTTAGAATGCCTACAATGGATGTCAGTCAGTCAGCGTATTAAATATTGCACGCTCACGTTTATATACAAAATGACTAATAATATGACGCCGAATTACCTACGAAACACTATAATGTATGGAAAAGACATGCATCGATATAATACAAGACAAGCAAGCGACCTCAGAACCATGAACTTCCGAATGTCGTGTACCCAAAATTCAATTTTTTATAAGGGATATCGACTGTATAATACCTTACCCAATGAGGCAAAGACAGCAACAAGCCTTCGAATGTTTCGTAGTATTTGTAGAGTTTTTGAAGCATGATTTAGATTTTTGACCTGGTGTGTAATCAATGTTAGTATGTAAGATGACGAAGCTATGACGGATTAATTTTTTGACGTAGAACTACGTCTTTCATTAAGGGTGCCAAATCAGAAAACAGGTCACGTTTTCATGAAATAAAGTTAACGTTAATAACTATTTTTGCCGCGAACGGATTTTGACGATTTACACATTGAACTAATCGAAAATTCCGTAAGATTTGTTTATTATGCTATACATTAGAATCCCCTGGTTTGTAAATGGTTTAAATTCATGAAAACTTTAAGCGTTTCCATTTTCCCATACATTTGTTCTGTTCATTTGTGTGCAACATCTCTACATTCCCGAACAGAGATGTCAATAACGAGCAACTTATCGACGATTAACGGAGGGGAAATCGTAGGATTTCCCCTCCGTTAAAAAAAAAGAAAAGAAGAAGAATGAAGGGGAATACTTGCCTAGAGTATAAACAGTGGATCTCGCTGAGGCAAACTTCCATTCGGCATCGGACTGTTGAGTAATCCAGTTCACTTTGCTTTCGCTGCGCTTCGATCTAAGATTGGACCTCACCAGTGGTAATCCAACTTGGAAATCGTCGTTTGATTTTTCTGTTCGTTTTTCGTGTTATTCGTATTGTGTTTTTCTTTCCGCGTCATAAATTGGACGCTTCGCGTAGTGTGTGATGAGCACGAAGAAGAGGAAGGCAGGCTCGAGCCCTGCAAAGAACGAACGCATTGCCAGGGGCAATAAAATTTCGAGGCAAGCGTCATCTTATGATGCACGCGATGTTGGTGCAGTGAAAAGCGCTCGCATTGAACCGAGCCTTCGCGAGTGTGACACCGCATCGAACAACAGCGAAGTAGGCGATTTCGGCGCGTTGGTCGAAAATGTAAACGCCGTTACCCAGGCAGCAACCAAAATCAAGCTCTCCTCGCTGGTGGAGAAGGCGGCCGCTCTTGATAAACTCATCAGCGAATTCGCATCGATGGGCAGAGTACAAGCTGCGTGGCATAATTCAGTCTTTTCCCAAGCAGTTAACATTGTTTGTTCTCCCCCATCAGAAGGGCTTCGTTGGTGCATTTGAGAATGCATCAATGCATTAAACTGACGTTATGGCGAAGCAGACGTTGAGGTTGTGTGTCAAAAAATATTTAGGGAATACCAAACATCTTGAATGTCTTATTGGAATGTTATAAGTTATTTAGGTTCGCGTGCCAGTCGCAAAACTGCCTTCAACTAGGATTGCATTTGCGCTAATGTTGATCATAATGAAGCATTGCTACTGTTTTCGAGGTTATTAACAAAAAGAGTTTATTTCGCTTGAATAGTCACCAAGAAAGTAAATGTCGTTCTGGAATTTTGTATGTGATTAGGTTTCGCTTGCCAGTTGCAAAACTTCCTCCACTAAGGGTGACAGCTGCGCTTCTCTCGAGCATGAAAAAGTAATGCAACTTTCAACAACAACGTAACAGTTGTTTCTAACGTTTCATAACATTATAGAATAATATCCGAAGGTATAAATAAGCGCAAGTGCACCCGTGGCCGAGTGGTTAGCGTCTCACATGATCATGCCGGGTGTTCGGGTTCGATTCCCGTTCTGGTCGGGGGGTTTTTCGTCAAAGAAATTTCTTTCGACTTGCACTGTGGTCACGCGTATTCTAGAGCTTGCCCCTCGGAATACATTCAAGACGTGTTATTTGGAATAAGAAATCTCAACTATGTATTGATAAATGACGCTAGATGCATACGTTGAGACGGCAAAAGTTCCACAGGGAACGTTAATGCCATTCAAGAAGAAGAATAAATAAGCGACTTATATAAAATAACAGCGTTGTTCTACGTCAACAATGCGGTCGTATCTTGGACACAACCTCCTATAATTTTTTTTTGTGCTTTTGTCTTTTTTATCATTAGACTATGATGATGGTGGTATTTTATTTGTTTGTACTCGTGTTTAATTTATTTATTTTTTTTATACATTTCGAGTAGTCTACAACAGTTTTTTTTTGTTATAAATACTTTCAAATGTTCACGTTTCCTTACTAGGCGAACGTCCATGGATTCTATTTTGACCCTTTACAAATTTTATTTACTATAAATGGCTGGTTCATCACTCCAATTCCATTTTCGGAAGAATGTCGGAAGTGAGAATTGACCTTGAACGTGAGAGGTACGGATGTACTACGCCACTACGCCAGATCGGTTCGGTTTGATACAGAAAAAATAATAAAATGATGACATCTGAAATCGAACGATTCCTTCCTTGAGTTTTACCCCACCACAATCGAAATATTTTTATCCCCTAGAACAGCGATACTCAACCTGCGGCCCGACGGGCTTTTCTGGTTGGCCCATCTGGTGTGTATGATGTTTGGAACTCAAATTCAAAAATCTATAAATGAAATTACAACTAATCCTAATTTTGTTTAAAGTCAACAAATGTAGTGTATTCGACAAAGTTTTAGATCTTATTAAAATATGAACTTTCGTCGAAGACGTTAACTTTCTATCTTTTATAGTTTGATATAGGGCATTTTGGTATGGAGGCCCCTTAACAAAATTATGTTTTACTCATTACATTTTTGTTTGTAAATTCTCGCATTCGACATGTTCTTGTCATGTTTCTGAATAGAAAAAATTAGCAGAGCATGTTAAGGTGAAGGTGGAAGCTAGCCATAAATGGCTGCCACAATGGCGCTCATTTCTTTCATCTCCCTCCGTTTCCCCTCGCCCGAAAATCAATAATTTTTTGAAACAGTGAGAAGAAAATGATCGTTTGCTCACACTTCCCACCAAGTAATATTAACCAAAATCTAATCGATTACTCACCAAATATTTAATTTTCATTTGCCGTCGCAATGAATAGTGGAAAACGTTGTAAAACTCGAGCTAGTGCTCTGATAGTTAACTTTTCAATTTTCCGCAATGGGTTTGTTTGTATTGGTGAAAACATCTTTATTTTTTCGACACTGATGCCAGACAACACAAGTGAAACAGATATAAAAACCACTCAATAAAATGTTATTCCTGAGTCATAACGATTCATGTCATGAAAATCAATAAAATAAAATTATGTTGATGTCAATACAATTATTATTTTTACGTTTAATGGGTCTATAATGTAAGTTTTAGCAACTTGAACATTGGTTAAGAAAATTGTATTGAAGAGCTCGGAACACTGCCACGGCTACCTATACTTTCAAAAATAGTAAACGGAAAAGTATTACATTCAATCAAAATGCCTCGGCCAACGATGAGAAGAGTTAAGGCTCTCCAACGTGAGTATGTGAATACGATCAACGAAGGAAAATATTGAGGAATTATCAATATCGAGTTACTGTGCGGAAGAACTTGTTGATAACAAAATAGCCCCAATTCGCTTGTATTATAAATTTGCTCATGTTACGCTTAGAATTTTACTTCATATGCAAATACACCTTCTATATATATTTATGTTTGCAATTGTTCATACATTCAACTTCAGTATTGAATTGTTATTTTTTTTTTCAAATGTATTCTAAGACTCGTATCAGTGAAGCGCCGCACAGTCTGATAAGTGAATAGATCTATTTACGTACAAATATCAAAACAAACGAAACAAATTGCTCATCTCTCACAAGCACTATTACCCCATTTTTACACGTGGTTTTACCTATACTACTACAAAGGCTTGCTTCCACCTTCACCTTAATCGCGATAATTTATGGTGAAGGTGGAAACTAGCTGTGAGGTGCGTGAAAGACACAACGTCCTATCCCTCGCTGTTGACAGTATAATAGTGATGTTGACAGTATATACTGGCAGCACTAGTGAGCCATACATTGGGCATCATTTCCTCTCACAACAGACAACTGTCGAGCCGGTAAGTCATACTCAATATTTATTCCCTGTGTCGGGTGATTTCACTGTAGGTTTATACTGACGACATTGAGGAACCTTTACAGTAAACAAAGGGTGTGTCACATCAAATTGCATCACGGAAAAAACACTGTAGAAAGTCGCCCAGTAGACCGATCCTTTTGAAAATTTTAGACAGTAAAATAAAAACTATTAAACAACTTATGGCATTTTCTTTTTATTCATACTTCGAGCCCAAGCCCGTATGCTCGCACCTTCCTCTTTACTCCGTCCATTAGGTTCTGTACAACGTCAGGTTGTAGTTTTTTTTTGAACAGAAATCCATTTTCTCTTGAAGTCCGCCTCCGATTTGACAACTTTTGGGTTCTTCCGGAGGGCCTGCTTCATAATCGCCCAATATTTCTCTATTGGGCTAAGCTCCGGCGGGTTCATTTCCTTTGGTACGAAGGTGACCCCGTTGGCTTCGTACCACTCCAACACGTCCTTTGAATAGTGGCACGAGACGAGATCCGGCCAGAAGATGATCGGGCCCTCGTGCTGCTTCAATAGTGGTAGTAAGCGCTTCTGTAGGAACTCCATAAGGAAAACCTGCCCGTTTACCGTGCCGGTCATCACGAAGGGGGCTCTCCGCTTTCCGCAAGAGCAGATCGCTTGCCACACCATGTACTTTTTGGCAAACTTGGATAATTTCTGCTTGCGAATCTCCTCCGGAACGCTGAATTTGTCCTCTGCGGAGAAGAACAACAGGCCCGGCAGCTGACGAAAGTCCGCTTTGACGTAGGTTTCGTCGTCCATTACCAGGCCATGCGGCTTCGTCAGCATTTCGGTGTACAGCTTCCGGGCTCGCGTCTTCCCCACCATGTTTTGCCTTTCGTCGCGGTTAGGAGCCTTCTGGACATTGTATGTACGCAGGCCCTCCCGCTGCTTGGTCCGCAGGACGAATGAACTTGACAAATTCAGCTTATTGGCGACATCCCGGACCGAACTTCTCGGATCACGTCTAAACTGCTTAACTACGCGCTTGTGATCTTTTTCACTGACGGAGCATCCATTTTTGCCGTTCTTCACCTTCCGGTCGATGGTTAGGTTCTCGAAGTATCGTTTTAGTACTCTGCTGACCGTGGATTGGACGATTCCCAGCATCTTACCGATGTCCCGATGTGACAACTCCGGATTCTCGAAATGAGTGCGCAGGATTAATTCACGACGCTCTTTTTCGTTCGGCGACATTTTTCCAAATTTACGAAAAATTAACAGTGAAGCATGGCCAACGTGATCAATACACTCTTATCTGATTATAAGCGAAAGCTGAAGATATAATTCCTAAAAATTTAATTTCTACAGCGTTTTTTCCGTGATGCAATTTGATGTGACACACCCTTTACATGAATGCCTCAAATTTTCATCTCCCTCCCTCACCCATCGCCCGAAAATCAATAATTTTGCGAAACAGTGTGAAGAAAATGATCGTTTTCACACACTTCCCATCAAGTAATATCAACCAAACTCTGATCGATTACTCACAAGATATTAAGTTTTCATCTGCTGTCGCACTGTATAGTGAAAAACGTCGGAAAAATCGAGCAAGTGCTCTGAAAGATAAATTTTCATTGTTCAATCTTCGACAATGGTTTTGTTTGTATTGGTGAAAGCATCGTAATTTTTTCTACACTGATGCCAGACAACATCATCGAAACAGTTATAAAAACCACTCAATAAAATGTTATTCCTGAGTCATAGCGTTTCATGTCATGATAATCAATAGAAAAAAATTGTGTTGATATCAATACAATTATTATTTTTACGTTTAACTATGTAAGTTTTAGCAACTTTAACATTGGATAAAAAAAATGTATGCAGAGCTCGGAACACTGCCACGGCTGCCTATGCTTTCAAAAACAGTAAACGGAAAAGTATTACATTCAATCAAAATGCCTCGGCGAACGAACAGAAGGGTTAAAGCTCTCCTACGTGAATATGTGAAAACAATAAGATCAACGAAGGAAAATATTATGGAATTATCAATATCGAGTTACTATGCGGAAGAACTTGTTAATACCAAAAGAGCTCCAATTCGCATGTGTTATAAATTTGATCATGTTACGCTTGCGTATAATCAGAATTTTACTTCATATGCAAATGCACCTTCTATGTATATTTATATTCGCAATTGTTCATCGGAACATATCGTTCTTACATTTAACTTCAGTATTGAATTGTTATTTTTTTTTTTCAAAAGTATTCAAAGACTCGTGTCAATGTAGTGCCACACAGTCTGATAAGTGAATTGATCTATTTACATGTGCTTTGCTCTTCTCTCACAATCACTATTACCCCATTTTTACACTTGTGTTAACCTATACTACTACAATGGCTAGCTTCTACCTTCACCTTAAACCATCCTATGACAATGAATACCGATCAAAAGTGGAATGGAGGAACAAAAACCGAAAATCAAACATGATTACGCGTGTGGATGTAACTTTTCCGGCTTCGATATTAAGCGTTTTGAGTGGTTTAATTGCAAAATTGAATTCGATGATGGTTATATGTTTGTGAGTTGACGGAGAAACGATATTAGGTACGTACGGAAAAAGAAATTCTTTCGCAAGTGGTAAATTTGAATTATTGAAATAATCCACCGGTGGGGTTGAAATGGACAGTCACATAATCACATCCAATGCATGATGGACAGTGAAGGGAATTATATTAAACTCATTTTTATATTGCTTTCTCTTTTTGTTCTATTTCAGTTACTGGACACACAAACACAGAGAGAGCGAAATTATTCCACTCGCGAGCGATAAACTTTTGCACTTCGTAAATTATCAATTATTTCGGCTTGTTTTAATTTCAGTAAAACACATAGAAAAACAAATTTTTTTAAACATTTGGCCAATTATTTCGAAGTTTTGGAAAACATTAGCTTCCAAAGATACAATTAAAGTTCTTCTTAATATGTCCGTCTTACCCTCATTTCCCCAACTATTTTACTAATAACGAATTCGTTTTTAAAACTGAGTTAGGCGGCGGTGACACTGGATGCAGGAAAGTGGTCGTACGAATTGTATGCAATAGTGAATGTAAACAACCACATTGAGTTCTATTGGTGTGGTTACATTGCTTCCCCCTTGCTTCGTTCGAGTTCGTTAGCTTCTATCGAACAAAATTGTTTGTTCCTATTCGTACAATCAAATTTTCGTGCGTACTCCGATCCAAAGTAACTTTAGCCTTAGGTCCAAACTGACTCTGTAATAAAAAAAGACGGGTGGGTAATGTCGGGGACATAACCGGAGTGACGTAGGACTATACAAAGGGGACAGCTTTTGTTAAATATATATTTTAAATATATTGTTTTATTTTCTTCTCCTACGTGAATACCTACCTATCTACCTGAAAAATGGATTAGTTTACTGTTTACTCTTTATGAACATGTTGATGGTTCTGAAAAGAACAACAAAAACACAACACTTTTTGTTATCACTCGATATCCCCATCTTGTTCGGCTAAACCTTCCTGTTTAGCGATTTGTTGCCACTCGCCACAGCTTTCACAGTTGGAAAATGTCTTCCCATCCAGCTTTGCGACATGTTGTACAGTAAATTACATTCAATGCGACGTGCCGAAGCGCCACTCAGTGTCGCATTGGAGGCGATTTTAACCTGTAATTGAACATTTGCGATGACAGTTGTACAGTGTCGACTTTCAATGTGGGGTCATAATTTGGATCTCTATGTTTACAAAAATGTCCAACTAAATAAGTCGCATTACATGTCCGTCCAATTAGCTAAATGTCGAACTAATTGTAAATTACTGTACTTTCAATCTGGAAGCAATTTAAGAATTGGTGAAAATTGAATAATCAGGAAAGTCCCCAACTATCAACAAGCTCAGAACAACTGCCAAATTCACATACTCATCAGATCCTGGCAAACAAATTATGAAAAAATCAATTTGTGTTTTATTATTATTTTGTATGTTTTAGAAAGCATTGAACTGTATTTCCTAAACTCTTTTTTGGAAGGTTTAATGTCCCTGAAAAGCGCCTTGTTTTATGGAATGGTTCCAATTTAGAAAACTTAGTACTCGTGGTTTTGAAAAAAACCCATTTCGAACGCCCTCGATGCCGCCCTGTTCTGGATTTGCCACCAAAGCAGTTTGTATAAAGAACAAACTTTTTTCTTCTGCTACCTGATGTCGTTTTGCGTTTGCCACTCGCCACTCGCTGCAACTGCCTGTTGTCTTGATGTCCACCGAACCGAATGTGTTCTGTTCCGAATGCGGGTTTTCTTATCGTCGCGAGCAGCTTTACCAGCTAACTCGATCACTTCGGCGGCCGAAACTATATAACGCCGGCTAGGTGGATTGGTGCACTGGTACTAACGCGCTCGGCTTAAGCCGGGTTCAGACGGTGCGAGTAAACATACGAGTCGGTCTAGTCAGTTACTGCAGTGCAGCTACTCACACCGTGTGAACACATCATGCCAGCTAGTGTCATGTGTGATTCGGTGTGCGAGCTACTTCAAAGTTTTTTGAATTTACTCGCACTCGCATCCCTCAAAACGTCAAAAACAGATTTTAGCGCTCGAATCAGGGATGCCAAATCTTGACATTGTCTTTACATTTCTCTATTTTTAAGATATTTGAAAATATGCGAAGATATTTATAGACTTGAAAATTATTGGAAGAACAAATTAAACCCTCATAGTTTCTAAACGGAATCGTTATTATTTAGTTTTGCACGCTGACGGGGCACGTTTTTTAAAAATAGTTTTCTTGGGGATCTAAATATAAAATCATTATCGGGCACGATTTTAATTCAAAATTCACTCAAAACTTGCAAAAAAGTATTGTTCTAAGAAACAGAATACATATTCGATTTAGAAAAAGTAGATTTTCATTCATTATTTTAGTTTTTGAGGCGTATTAATTGCTCCTGCAAATCTACTAACATTTTTATTTCACAAATTGGTACACGAAGCTGCTGTCAAGGCGAAATAAATCAAATTTTGAAAAATCTTTTAGACTGCCATTTGGAGCACCACATACTTTCGGAATTATTTTAGCTATGGATGCTTTCGAGATTTTAAAAAATTTCGACAATAATCTGAACGATATTCCAGAAGAAAGGCACATCATTTCTAGTTTCACTCTTGTAGGTTTAGCATCCTTCATGAGTGTATCTTGGCGTTATATTTGTGGAGCAATTAAATCCAACAGTTTTCTCACTTTTTCAGGTGTTATTCTCAACACTGCTCTGTACTCTCGGAGATCATCATTGTAGAGTTACTTCAATATTGTATTTGTTGCTTCTTTTCTTTGCATCCAATTTCTGGCCCGAATCCTTTTTTCTTTCTGCTTTTTTCGGATAGTACCTTCAGTATAAAATAAATTCAGCACAAAGTATTTTTAAACACGGCCAGCGTGTGTTTCGCTATAAAATTGTGTAATGATAAATTCAACTGAAAACCTAAGATGAAAACTGCCAATAAAGAAGCCGATTTCGGATCAATCATCTGACAAATTCGGACCTGATTGCTGTTTCTGACTATTTGATGGACATTTGAAAAATCGCCTGGCATCTCTGGTAAACCCGTGTCGTGGTATCTGGTTTCTTGTCAGCAGCTCACATTGTGTGAACGGACAAGGCGAGTCAACCATTTGTCAAGCGAGTTCACCGGGTCAGTAGCTGCTCATTGTGAAGTCAGCTACTAGCAACGTATAAATGGGCCTTTAGCTACCCTTGCGGGGAACTCCAGATCAACACGGTTCGAGCGGGATTTTGCCTTTCCTTTCACTTTTCCTCCTTTACCATGTCCAGACATGGCTGCTTGGGTTGGTTTGTTGATGTGTTGTGATGCGAACCGATGTGGTGTACGGTTTGGATGAGAATGATCGTTACGGCAGCGGAGCGGGGATTTTTAAGCTGACAGGCTGGCTAGAGAATTACGCATGGAGAGACTGCGACCAATGTTTCGTTCATTTTTTTCTTTTTCCTTTCCAATCGTGCTTCATTCTATTTCGCTGCTGCTCTGGTTGCCCGTTTTGGTCGGTACGATTTGACTAGCACAAAATAGACCAATCAAAAATGGGCACATAATGCATTTGGACAATGCATGATATTTCACAATTATTCAATTATTTATCTTAAGAAAAATGAAATGTTATTCGTTATGATAGATGCGTAGATATATTTCCTATCAATTGATGCAAAAACCTTTGCGATCTATTGAGAAATGCTCGAGTTATAAGCGTTCCAAATCTTGCATTTTTCCTACTTGTTCAGTGCCTAGATTTCCATTTCACCCCCTATATCTTCCGGTTATACGTAGTCCTACGTCAAAAAAAGCTATGGATGGGTTATACCCAAGGCGCCTAGAAGTATATCCTAAGGTGGGCCAACTTGCTAAAACGACTCTTCAGCCATCTTGGAAGTCTACTGTGTTTTGTTTGTAAACAATACACAATACGCTAGTGGCGAAGCTCGCTCGTGATCAGTCTGTCTCTTTCATGCTACAAGCAAATAATTCCCCTTCTGCTTTCTTTCGTACTGTTTTCATATACTGCTCCCCTAACCAACTTAGTGACGAAACGGCCTCACCTAGTACCATAGACCCGTCTTGGGTTATACCCTAGGTAGTGCGGACTGAATCAAAACGGCTGTCAAAAAAGATCCAATTGAAATGTCAAAAGAGATCCAACGATCAGGAGTGTTATTTTTCTTATGATAATCAACACTATAAAAGAGGTATTGTTGTCAAGGGCAAAAATAATTAGAATTATAAAATGAACGAGCTACATTTTTCCGTCAATTGTTTAATTAACCATTGCATCTCTGAAAGAGCATCTCAACCTTTCACTGAGCAACGCATTTTTAATCTCCCCTCCCTTTGACATAACGTTTTTTCCGAACGAAATAAAAACAAACGAAGTCAGAGTCACGTAAATGTTTACTCCTGCGATTTGAAAATATTCGATAAAAAGTGGAAGGAAGAGATGCCAGATGATTTTTGAAAAAAGTCTGTAAAAACATGTGAATGTCTGTTAAAAATGTGGAAAAGTCTGTAAAAGTGTACAGATCTATAGAAATGTTTTTTAACGTTAATTTTCACATATTCATTAATACTTTGTACATCGCGATGCACGTAAGATTGTATTTTGTATATATATACAGCCATTCCATGCCAAACCAATATAGTGATTCTCAGATCTTCGTCAAAAGTGGTAATTTTGTTCTTTATCGCAAAACATTAAACTCGTATTTTTTTATTTTTTCATTAGGGTGCCCATTTCCATTTTAGGGTGATCCAAAAAATTATTTTTTTCCACTTTTTCAAAAATGACTTTTTTCAAAAATTTATAACTTTCGAACCACTTAACCGATTTAGATGATCGACATATCAAATTCAAGCCAATGAGCTTTAATTGAGAAATATTGAAATTGCAGGTAATATGGATCCTATTTTCGCAATTATTGATTGTAGTCGTTTTTCAATGTATTCATGGCTTTGGACTAGGGGGCGCTTTTGTTTCTATATTTTTAATTGAAAGCTGAGAATTTTTACATAAAATATCTCGATATCAAAGATGCTTTTTTTTCGTTTTTGAAATATGATTTTTCAGAACTAATCGATGGTTCGAAAACAATTTTTCCTCATTTTTCCCACTACAAAAAGTCATAACTTTTGAACTATTGGACCGATTCCTATCATCGACATATCAAATTGAAGCTTACGAGTTATTTTTCTATGGAAAAATTTTACTTTTGCGAAAAAAATTGAATTTTTCATTTTTGTAATTATTGATTCAGTTAGTTTTTCATAGTTTTCTCGGTTAAAGATAGGAGCGCTATAATTTTTTATATTTTTCATGGAAAGCTGAGGATTATTTACCTAGCATATCTCGATATCAGGGATGCTATAATTCTCATTTTTAAGTTATAACTTTGTAAATTTAACATGTTTTAAGTCTTCGATCAATATTCCCGCTTCTAGAATCCAAACTTCCCGCAAGTGTGATATTTTTTCAAATTTTGCTTATTGGCTTCCATTTAATATATCGATCATCTAAATCGGTTCAGTAGTTAAAATGTTATGATTTTTTGCAGAATGTTATTTTTGGACAAAGGGGGAAAAATGTTTTTTCGAATCACCGGTTAACTTTGAAAAATCATATCTAAAAAACTAAAAAAATAGCATCTCTGATATCGATATATGTTATGTAAAAAATTCTCAGCTTTCAAGAAAAAATATAAAAAAATATGGCGCCCTCTAGTCCAAAGTCATAAAAAAATAAAAATACGATTACAATCAATAATTACTAAAACATAATCATTTTTTTCGCAAGTTAAATATTTTTCACTAAAAGGCTAGGTCATTAGTTCAATTTTATATATCGATCTTCTGAATCAGTGATTCAAAAGTTATTAATTTTCATTTGTCATTTTTGGGAATAAGTGGAAAAAATTGATTTTTCGGGCCACTTAATAACTTATGTGTTGTAAGTGTGTTTAAATATTTCAACAATCTACACATACATACATACACATATATACGCGTTGTTAATTTTTATAAAAATCAGTATTTCTTCGTTGATATATTGGACATCCACCAAGGCTTGCGGTCTTGTCGTTGATGAAATTTATAAGAAAATGCAGTGAATATTTTCCATCCGCCATGCAAGGCTATACAAGTTTTAGATCACCACACGGCCATGAACCATGTCTGTGGTAACAATATCGAACAATAACCCATATTTCGTCATAAGCAGACCCGAAAGCGAATGTAAGTTGTTGAAAATAGAATGAAAATTTTTATTCGATGTTGTTTAAATACTTAGAAGACATAGTCCTGACCCTAACTTAACTATTCTTCAATAAATCTCCTTGCATTTCAGCAAAACAATCTTATCTAGAACAGAAAATAATTATCAGAGACAATTTTCATTCAAGATTTTTCCTTTCCTGCAGAGAATGCAATTTTTCATTAATTGTGAATAACCGTATTCTCTCTTTCGTCTGCAATGATGTCATGGCAAAAGTACGAGTTTCAAACTTTATACACACTAGATTGGCCAACCAGAAAGACTGCCGGGCCGCAGGTTGAGTATCGCTGGTCTAACGTCATGTGTATTGATATAAACTAAATATAATAACTTTTCTGTATTAAAACTATGGAAAAATGTCATATGGTGAGTCGAATATCTTTGATGTGATGAATAAAGCCTCTTATTTTTCAAAAACCTGTGAAATATTTTTGTATCCAAAAAGTCTACAACAAAAATGAAAAGTGTTTTACAGATGTCTGTAAATTTACAAACATATTTGTAAATCTGGCATCCCTGGTGGTCTGAGAATTTATTGCAAGAAATCGCTTGAAAACATGCATGAATTTGCTTGAAAATGAAGTGGATTGAGTCCGCACCACTTAGGTTATACCTATGATCTAACCGCAAGGTTGATGTAGGACCGCCGTTGGCTTAGTAACCATTTGTGTTTCGTCAATTAGCAATAATCGCACCTCAAATGTTACTCATTGAGTGCGATATCGTCGCTGCGCAAAGATATGTTTTATGTGTATTGATTATTAAATTATTAATTTAACTAGTGAATGAATGAAACAATTTACGAATTCAATTGCAAACAAATCTCAATTTAGATCAACGCATTATGGTAGTAGTTATCGCAGTAAATAATTATTAACATTTTGCCTAATCATCAGACGGTATGCGTAGATGTTCAGTGAGTAGGCGACATGAAGGGATATCCTCCAATGCTGTGTTGAATAACCAAGCCAAAACGTTGCATTTATAGACCGTGTTAACAAAACGAATTCCAGAGTGTAAAAATGCATGGGGAATAAAAGTACTGACGACTTGCATGTATCTGCAATGCCGATTTTCTCAACTTCTTGGTTTCTAATTCTGTGTTGGGAAAATTGTTTTGAAGTCTGTGTTAGGAAAACATTCCGCTTTGCAAAAACGCAAGCGAATACAAAAGTACCCGCAGCTTTTGCAATGCCGATTCCCCAGACTCCATGATTTCGAAGTCTGTGTTAGGGAAACATTCCAATTTAAAAAAATGCAAACAAGTACAAAAGTACCCGCTGTATGCATCTGATTTCAAATGCCAATTTCTCCAGACTCCGTTGATTTGAAATCTGTGTTAGGGAGAAATCCGATTTGCAGAAACTCAAGCGAGTACAAAAGTACTTGCATGTATTTTGCAATGCTGATTTCCTCTGTCACCATGGTTTTGAATTCTGTGTTTGGGAATCGATCGATCGTTGCACAATCATAACTGAGTGGATTTCCGAGCGGCACTCGCTTATATACCAATTGGTGTGATTTCAATAGCCTTTTAAAGCTATCGAAACAAGTTTTTGGATAAAAAAGTAACAACTATATAACACGTAGCCATTTTATCTTTCGAATGAAGTGTTTATCATACCATTTCGTTCAGTTGTTTAGGAGCTATAAATTCCCAAAATCTCGTTCTCCGGCGTAACGCTTCCGTTTTCGAATCTTTGAATTCACACCCCAGTATAGTAATCAAAGACGTAGTGCTACGTCAAAAAGTTTTCAGTTTCACGAATGCGGCGGTTTGTTGGTGTGCGTTATATAGTCTGATTTTCTTATAGCGAATTCGTTTTTAAAACTGAGTTAGTGCCAAAATGACTCTGTAATAAAAAAAATTGTAAGAGGTTGTATCTAGGACACGACCGCATATTTTCGACGTAGAACTACGCAATTATATTATGCAATCCACTTGTTTAGCATTTCGAATATTATTTCTAAAATATCGAATTTTTTGTAATAGATTATGTTCTTCGTTACAAATAAATTTGATGAACGTCCTTTTACGTTTGATATGATACCTAGGACTATCAAATTATGTGAATGGAAGAATTGTCAAACGATCATTGTATTTTACATTTCCCTCTGAAATTAAATGACGATTTTCCCTGGCTTCTCAGTTTAAAAGTACGTTTCCAGTATTACGGTCTGCACAACGATAAGCGAATATAAAAGTACTCAATACCAAAAATACCCCCGACTTGCATGTATTTGCAAGCGGATTCCCCCAGGCCGTGTTAGGGAAACACAGCTCAGTGGGAAAAAGACGGGTGGGTAATGTCGGGGACATAACCGGAGTGACGTAGGACTATACAAAGGGGACAGCTTTTGTTAAATATATATTTTAAATATATTGTTTTATTTTCATCTCCTACGTGAATACCTACCTATCTAACTGAAAAATGGATTAGTTTACTGTTTACTCTTTATGAATATGTTGAGGGTTGAAAAGAACCTTTGGTGTTGTGTTTTTGTTATCACTCGATATTCCCATCTTGTTCGGTTAAACCTTCCTGTTTAGCTATTGCGTTTGCCACTCGCCACAGCTTTCACAGTTGGAAAATTTCTTCGTATCCAGCTTGTGACATATTGTTCAGTAAATTACATTTAATGCGACGTGCCGGAGAAGCACTTTGCCACTCACTGAAACTAATTGTTGCCTTGATGAGCGCCGAACCGAAACTGCTCTGTTCTTGAGGCGGGTTTTCTGATTGTCGTGAGCAGCTTTGCAAGCCAACTCGAGCACTCCGACGGCCGAAACTCTATAATCGCTGTTAGGTATACTGGTGCTCCGGCACCAATCCGTTCGGCCTAGTTACCCTTGCGGAGCAATCAGTGAATGCGACCAACAGAGAACTGGAGACCTGCACGGTTCTAGTGAGACTTTGCCTTTCCCTTAACTTGTCCTCCTTTGTTACGTCCACGATGCCGATGCCGTACAACCACACGGGTTTACGGTTTGAAAGAAAATAAGATATTTTTTTGGGGTCCGCGTGTTTTATACTCTAGCGGTACACACTCACAGGATAGAGACAAATCGGCAGACTCAGCCAGAGGGGCGAGTCCAACGAGACGAACGAATGAGCGTTAAAAGGGAGCGATGGCAAAAAAATACATTCATTACGATTTGTTCGCTCGTTGGATTCACATGCAGGCTAAAAAGGGTGAAAAGGACCACCCTCCACAAAATTATCTTCAATCTAAAGAGTTTATTGTTTTGTTGTCACTCGATATCCCCATCTTGTTCGGCTAAACCTTTCTGTTTAGCGATTGCATTTGCCACTCGCCTCAGCTTTCACAGTTGGAAAATTTCTTCCCATCCAGCTTGTGACATATTTTACAGTAAATTACATTCAATGCAACGTACCGAAGCGCCACTCAGTGTCGCATTGGAGGCGATTTTAACCTGTAATTGAACATTTGCGATGACAGTGGTACAGTGTCGACTTTCAATGTGCGGTCATAATTTGGATCTCTATGTTTACAAAAATGTCCAACTAAATAAGTCGCATTACATGTCCGTCCAATTAGCTAAATGTCGAACTAATTGTAAATTACTGTACTTTCAATCTGGAAACAGTTTAAGAGTTGGTGAAAATTGAATAATCTTGAAAGTCCCCAACTATTAATAAGCTCAGAACTACTGCCAAATTCACATACTCATCAGATCCTGGCAAACAAATTATGAAAACATCAATTTGTGTTTTATTATTATTTTGGATAATGTTTTAGAACGCATTGAACTTTATTTCCTAAACTCTTTTTTGGAAGGTTTAATGGCCCTAAAAAGCGCCTTGTTTTATGGAATGGTTCCAATTTAGAAAACTTAGTACTCGTGGTTTTGAAAAAAAAAACCATTTCGAACGCCCTCGATGCCGCCTTATTCTGGATTTGCCACCAAAGCAGATTGTAAAAAGAACAAACTTTTTTCTTCTGCTACCTGCTGCCGTTTTGCGATTGCGTTTGCCACTCGCCACTCGCTGCAACTGCCTGTTGTTGTCTTGATGTGTTCTGTTCTGAATGCGGTTTTTCTTATCGTCGCGAGCAGCTTTACCAGCCAACTCGATCACTTCGGCGGCCGAAACTATATAACGACGGCTAGGTGGACTGGTGCACTGGTACTAACGCGCTCGGCCTAGCTACCCTTGCGGGGAACTCCATATCAACACGGTTCGAGCGGGATTTTGCCTTTCCCTTCACTTTTCCTCCTTTACCATGTCCAGACATGGGTGCTTGGGTTGGTTTGTTGATGTGTTGTGATGCGAACCGATGTGGTGTACGGTTTGAATGAGAATGATCGTTACGGCAGCGGAGCGGGGATTTTTAAGCTGACTGGCTGGCTCGAGAATTACGCATGTGTGAGACTGCGACCAATGTTTCGTTCATTTTTTTCTTTTTCCTTTCCAATCGTGCTTCATTCATTTCGCTGCTGCTCTGGTTGCCCGTTTTGGTCGGTACGATTTGAGGAGCACAAAATGAACCAATCAAAAATGGGCACATAGTGAATTTTGAGAATGCTTGATATTTCACAATTATTCAATTATTTATCTCAAGAAAAATGAAATGTTATTCGTTATGATAGATGCGTAGATATATTTCCTATCAATTGATGCAAAAACCTTTGCGATCTATTGAGAAATGCTCGAGTTATAAGCGTTCCAAATCTTGCATTTTTTCCTACTTGTTCAGTGCCTAGATTTCCATTTCACCCCCTATATCTTCCGGTTAGACGTAGTCCTACGTCAAAATACCCCCAACTTGCATGTTTTGACCAGGCACATTGATTTTGAAGCCCGTGTTAGTATTTTTGTTCCCACAGCTCGGTGGGAACAAAAATACCCCCGACTTGCATGTATATTTGCAGAGCGGATATCCACAGGTACAGGTTTTTAAGTCTGTGTTGGGGACACCCGATTTATGGCCAATCAAAACATGACAGTTAGGGCGTTTAGATAACGCTTGACATTTTACAATTATCCAATTGTTCATCTCATGAAAAATAATATTTTATTAATTGTGATAGATGCATAGAAATATTTCCTATCAATTGAAGCAAACATCTATCCGATCTGTTAAGGATGTTCGAGTTATAATCAGTCGAAATACGGGTAGGGTTCTCACACAAATCGACAGAACAAATGTATGGGAAAAAAGGAAGTTCTTCCAGTTTTCATGAATTTGAATCATTCAAAGATTAGCGAATTGTAATGTATAGCATATCAAACAAATCCCGATTCCGATTCGATTGGTATGCAAATTATGAGAATTCGTTCACAGTGAAAATAGTTATTAACGTTAACTTTATTTCATGAAAACGTTACCTGTTTTCTGATTTGGCACTCTTCCTGAAAAACGTAGTTCACCGTCAAAATGTTTTCAGTTTCACGTATGCGGTGGTTTGTTGGTTTGCGTTATATAGTCTGATTTGTTTATATTTATGACGACAAATGTATAGTGTCGACGTCTGGTGGCGATATTAGTGCTTGGGAGGTAAATTATTCTCTATCAGATCAGAAGGGCCAAGTGCAGTGTAAAAATATAAAAGATTGAATGAAAATTTTTATTTCATATTGTTTGATTACCTAACACATGTAGTCCTGACACTCACTTAACCATTTTATTTTATTTTATTTTATTGACGTAGGACTACGTCTAACCGGAAGATATAGGGTGTGAAATGAAAATCTAGGCGCTGAACAAGTAGGAAAAAATGCAAGATTTGGAACGCTTATAACTCGAGCATTTCTCAATAGATCGGAAAAGTTTTTGCATCAATCGATAGGAAATATATCTACGCATCTATCATAACGAATAACATTTCATTTTTCTTGAGATAAATAATTGAATAATTGTGAAATAACAAGCATTGTCCAAATGCACTATGTGCCCATTTTTGATTGGTCCATTTTGTGCTCCTCAAATCGTACCGACCAAAACGGGCAACCAGAGCGGCAGCGAAATACAATGAAGCACGATTGGAAAGGAAAAAGAAAAAATATGAACGAAACATTGGTCGCAGTCTCACACATGCGTAATTCTCGAGCCAGCCAGTCAGCTTAAAAACCCCCGCTCCGCTGCCGTAACGATCATTCTTTGTGTGGACACCGACTGGACAACATCGTTGCTGGACGGGCTGGACGGCGAGGGATCGAGTGCCTTTCTCAAGGCAAGAGGGCGGAGGTGGTAGCGCTGGAGTAAAGTAGAGTAGAGTTTTCAAAGGACCTTTCTCAAGGCTAGAGACGAATGAACTGCAAAAAGTTTAAAGTCTCTATAATACAATACCTTCCTTCCTTCCTTCCGTAACGATCATTCTCATCCAAACCGTACACCACATCGTTTCGCATCACATCAACAAACCAACACAAGCAGCAGCTAGGCCGAGCGCGTTAGTACCAGTGCACCAGTCCACCTAGCCGGCGTTATATAGTTTCGGCCGCCGAAGTGATCGAGTTGGCTGGCAAAGCTGCTCGTGACAATAAGAAGAGCCGCATTCAGAACAGACCACATTCGGTTCAGTGGACATCAAGACAACAACAGGCAGTTGCAGCGAGTGGCGAGTGGCAAACGCAATCGCAAAACGACAGCAGGTAGCGGAAGAAAAAAGTTTGTTCTTTATACAAACTGCTTTGGTGGCAAATCCAGAACAAGGCGGCATCGAGGGCGTTCGAAATGTTTTTTTTTTTTCAAAATCACGAGTACTAAGTTTTCTAAATTGGAACCATTCCATAAAACACGGCACTTATCAGGGCCATTAAACCTTTCAAAAAAGAGTTTACGAAATACAGTTCAATGCATTCTAAAATATTATCCAAAATAATAATAAAACACAAATTGATTTTTTTATAATTTGTTTGCCAGAATATGATGAGTTTGAGAATTTGGCAGTTGTGCTGAGCTTATTGATGGTTGGAGACTTTCACGATTATTCAATTTTCACCAATTCTTAAATTGCTTCCAGATTGAAAGTACATTAATTTACATTTAGTTCGACATTTAGCTAATTGGACGGACCTGTAATGCGACATATTTAGTTGGACATTTTTGTAAACATGGAGTTCGGGGTCCAAGTTATGACCCAAAATGTCCCAAGCTGGATGGGAAGAAATTTTCCAACTGTGAAAGCTGTACCACTGTCATCGCAAATGTTCAATTACAGGTTTAAATCGCCTCCAATGCGACACTGAGTGGTGCTTCGGCATATCGCATTAAATGTAATTTACAGTACAACATGTCCCAAGCTGGAAAACGCTCTTTATTTGGAGCTGGTATACTTCTTTACCGCTTTGGTACCTTCGGAAACCGCATGCAAGTTCACCGGGCAGCAACAGACTGATTGCGATCTGTCGATTTCCCACGCCGTAATGGTTGACCGCTTATTGTAGTGGGTCAGACCCGGGGGGATATTAGTGCTTGGGAGGTAAATTATTCTCTATCAGATCAGAAGGGCCAAGTGCAGTGTAAAAATATAAAAGATTGAATGAAAATTTTTATTTCATATTGTTTGATTACCTAACACATGTAGTCCTGACACTCACTTAACCATTTTATTTTATTTTATTTTATTGACGTAGGACTACGTCTAACCGGAAGATATAGGGTGTGAAATGAAAATCTAGGCGCTGAACAAGTAGGAAAAAATGCAAGATTTGGAACGCTTATAACTCGAGCATTTCTCAATAGATCGGAAAAGTTTTTGCATCAATCGATAGGAAATATATCTACGCATCTATCATAACGAATAACATTTCATTTTTCTTGAGATAAATAATTGAATAATTGTGAAATAACAAGCATTGTCCAAATGCACTATGTGCCCATTTTTGATTGGTCCATTTTGTGCTCCTCAAATCGTACCGACCAAAACGGGCAACCAGAGCGGCAGCGAAATACAATGAAGCACGATTGGAAAGGAAAAAGAAAAAATATGAACGAAACATTGGTCGCAGTCTCACACATGCGTAATTCTCGAGCCAGCCAGTCAGCTTAAAAACCCCCGCTCCGCTGCCGTAACGATCATTCTTTGTGTGGACACCGACTGGACAACATCGTTGCTGGACGGGCTGGACGGCGAGGGATCGAGTGCCTTTCTCAAGGCAAGAGGGCGGAGGTGGTAGCGCTGGAGTAAAGTAGAGTAGAGTTTTCAAAGGACCTTTCTCAAGGCTAGAGACGAATGAACTGCAAAAAGTTTAAAGTCTCTATAATACAATACCTTCCTTCCTTCCTTCCGTAACGATCATTCTCATCCAAACCGTACACCACATCGTTTCGCATCACATCAACAAACCAACACAAGCAGCAGCTAGGCCGAGCGCGTTAGTACCAGTGCACCAGTCCACCTAGCCGGCGTTATATAGTTTCGGCCGCCGAAGTGATCGAGTTGGCTGGCAAAGCTGCTCGTGACAATAAGAAGAGCCGCATTCAGAACAGACCACATTCGGTTCAGTGGACATCAAGACAACAACAGGCAGTTGCAGCGAGTGGCGAGTGGCAAACGCAATCGCAAAACGACAGCAGGTAGCGGAAGAAAAAAGTTTGTTCTTTATACAAACTGCTTTGGTGGCAAATCCAGAACAAGGCGGCATCGAGGGCGTTCGAAATGTTTTTTTTTTTCAAAATCACGAGTACTAAGTTTTCTAAATTGGAACCATTCCATAAAACACGGCACTTATCAGGGCCATTAAACCTTTCAAAAAAGAGTTTACGAAATACAGTTCAATGCATTCTAAAATATTATCCAAAATAATAATAAAACACAAATTGATTTTTTTATAATTTGTTTGCCAGAATATGATGAGTTTGAGAATTTGGCAGTTGTGCTGAGCTTATTGATGGTTGGAGACTTTCACGATTATTCAATTTTCACCAATTCTTAAATTGCTTCCAGATTGAAAGTACATTAATTTACATTTAGTTCGACATTTAGCTAATTGGACGGACCTGTAATGCGACATATTTAGTTGGACATTTTTGTAAACATGGAGTTCGGGGTCCAAGTTATGACCCAAAATGTCCCAAGCTGGATGGGAAGAAATTTTCCAACTGTGAAAGCTGTACCACTGTCATCGCAAATGTTCAATTACAGGTTTAAATCGCCTCCAATGCGACACTGAGTGGTGCTTCGGCATATCGCATTAAATGTAATTTACAGTACAACATGTCCCAAGCTGGAAAACGCTCTTTATTTGGAGCTGGAATACTTCTTTACCGCTTTGGTACCTTCGGAAACCGCATGCAAGTTCACCGGGCAGCAACAGACTGATTGCGATCTGTCGATTTCCCACGCCGTAATGGTTGACCGCTTATTGTAGTGGGTCAGACCCGGGGCTTCCGCTACGATACGCTCAAAGATGCATTGACGAAGCTCATGACGCTCATCGCCTTCGATGAGACACCGGTGTCGGAATGATCCTGATTCAGCACCTTATGATGTAGATAGCATATGATTCCTTCTCCTACTTCTTGTCGGTTTCCGAGATATTCTTCTGCGCCGTGCCGAACTTTTTGGCGGCTTTTCCATTATTCCACTAGTCTTCGGTACCTTGTTAGAAGCAACTGCATGTGAATCCAACGAGCGAACAAATCGTAATGAATGTATTTTTCTTCTTCTTTCTTTGTTTTTAAGAGGCTTTAAACTTTGCAGTTCATTCGCCTCTAGCCCAGTGAAGAGCCACAATAAAACCAGCCCAGAGGGGACTGGCGAAAGGGAAACCAAAACAATCACTCATCAGATCTGTCCGCTCGACCCTCGGTTAAAGAAGAAGGTAGGAAGGGATCCTATGCTTCATAAGATATTTAATATATGCTGTAAAGAAAAGTAAATATTTACTGATCCGAGGACCAAAGCAGTAACGAAGCACAAGTGACCCAGCGAAAGGCGTGTTCCAAAAACAAAAAAAACCAAAAGGCCCTTCTCAGGAGGATAGGAAGGAAAGGAGTGGAAAGGATTTGGGTGGGATTAGTGGAGTGGAAGGGGGTGGGAGTGGTATGGTAAGGAAAGAGGGGAGGAGTGGGTGTGGGGTGGGGTGAAATGAAATGAAATACAGTTTGAATAGATAATAAAATATAGTGGTTTTGAATTTAATGGTATATAGTAGAGCTGAAAAATGGAGAGGTTTATTTTATGAATTTATCCTCCTTGGTGAGTGTGGCTGTAAAGTTAGGAAATCAGTTAAGTAATGTAATAAATGGAATATATATGTGAGAATATGTATTAATAGATGCGTGTATATATATGTATGTAGTTACATACATGTATATACACACATGAACATGCATACATGACCGTGAAGTGGCGAACTGTAATAAATAAACAATTTCAAAAGTACTTAGTATTTCGATTTAGATTTTACCAAAGAAGTCGGTTTCTTTCAGAAACTCAATTAGATTGGTTTCTTGGGTCTCGTCTCTACTGAGGATATCTCGGAGACTCTGACCTATATTGTGTCGGGCTCGAGCATCTTTGGTATGTTGGCATTCTAATAGAAGATGGCTAACGGAAACGGGTGCTTCATTGCAAGCACATTGGGGTTTTTCGGCTCTGTAGAACAAGTGTGAGTGGGTGAAGTTAGTGTGCCCAATTCGAAGACGGGTAAGGACTTGCCTTTCCCTACTATTGAGACGGTCCTCCCAAGGGAGAGTGGAATTTTTGATTTTATGAAGATGAGTGGGACGGCTGTTTATCCAGCATATGTCCCAACTTTCACGGACTTGCTGTTTTACCCAGCGGACAATGTCAGATGGAGGACAGGGCATGTCTGGGGGTTCTATTTTGCTGCCCTTGCCGGCCAATATGTCGGCGGCTGTGTTTCCGCGGATTCCTGAGTGACCAGGAACCCAGCAGAAGGAGATGTTTTTATCTGAAGCAGCCTCTTCTGTTTGTATTATCCATGGGTGTTTGCTGTTTCCACTTAGAAGGTCATGGAGACAGCTAGCTGAGTCGGAAAATATTGT
Source organism: Toxorhynchites rutilus septentrionalis (assembly GCF_029784135.1). Lineage (NCBI taxonomy): Eukaryota > Metazoa > Arthropoda > Insecta > Diptera > Culicidae > Toxorhynchites > Toxorhynchites rutilus. Next base: position 137,862,274 of record NC_073746.1, on the reverse strand, counting down.
GGTAGGAAGGAAATCATGGGTGCATTCTTGGGTAGCTATTAAAAGAGCGAAAGCTTCCGCACTGAAGATGGAGCATTGCGGTGGAAGAGAAAAGCTACCTATGTATCTACTCTCAAAAATTCCACATCCAACTCCATCGGCATTGACTGAACCATCTGTGTATACCTGGTGATTGATTTGGAAATTGGATGCAACGAAGTTATTGAAGCAGGCTTTGACTTTTGGAGAAGGGTCTCCCGCCCGAACTGCCTTGAGAAGTTCAAGGTTAATGTTCGGCGGTTTGACGTTCCAATTTCTTCCCGTCGCAGATGAACGTTCACATATATCGGGAAGATCTTTGTTCGTGAGATTTTTGAACCATGTTTTAGCCCTATGTATTAATGGGACATTGTGGTCGCTTTCGGGGAGTGACAAGTGACGGATGGCTTTATTAGTGATGGCTTTTGTTACCAGGTGGGTGAAGGGAAGTTGCCCACTTTCTGCCATTACAGCAAGAGTAGGACTGGTGGGAAAAGCGCCAATTGCGAGCCTAATTGCTTTATTGTAAATTGGTTGAATGGTGTTTAACACCTTGTCCCCTCCACGGCTGAAGGTGCCTATTCCGTAAAGGATTTGTGGGACCAACCAAACATTTACAACATTTAGCAGCGTCTTTCTATGACCAGAGGCTAGGTTGCCTGCGATAGACTTGATGATGTTCAATTTCTTTCTGGTGGCTATTTTGGTCTTTTGGGAATGTGATAGGAAGTTGAGTTTCTTGTCGAAAGTAACCCCTAGTATTTTCAATGTCCTCATTGTAGGGATCGGGATTTTGTTGAGCTGAAGATAGGTTCTCCTTCTGAGAGCTTTTCCGATATGGATTTCTCCGGGGAAATTTCGAAACCTGTTTTTAGAGCCCAGTTTTGGATGGAGTCTAAGGTTTTTTGAAGCCTCTTTCTCTGAATTAAGCCGAAGCAGCTCGTAGAGATAAGAGTAATGTCATCTGCATAGACTATGATCTTTATATGGTCCGGGATAATCTCGAATAGAGATTGCATGGCAATGTTGAAGAGGGTTGGTGAAAGTGCTGAGCCTTGTGGGAAGCCGTTTTCAGGGATTTTTAGAGAAGATTGGTAGTTGTTTATAACGGTTTTGAAAGACCGGTTTTCTAGAAAGCTTTTAATGAAGAGACCTAATCTCCCACGAATCCCCCAGTCGAAAAGGCTTTTCAGCACTGGGTACTTCCATGCCCGATCGAAGGCCTTGGATAAATCCAGGGAAACAATATCAATGTGGTGTAATTTTTCAGTTGCGTCGTCTAGGATTTTTTCGATTGCTACAAGGCAATCTTCTGTACCTTTTCCCGCATGGAATGCGAATTGTCTGGGATCAATCAGCTTATTTGACTCTAGAAAAGTCGTTAAGCGTCGATTGATCATTTTTTCCAAGACTTTCCCAACACAACTTAGGAGAGTGATGGGGCGGAAATTGTCAAGAAGATGGTTGTTCATGTCTGGTTTCGGGATACAGATCATTAAACCCTCTTTCCAGCAACTGGGGAGGGTTCCACTGTCCCAGACTTTGTTGAGGAGCTTCAGAAGTGCTTTTTTCCCGAGATGGGGTAGATTCTTAAGCATATGGTAGCTGATGTCATCAGGTCCTGTGGATCCTTGTTTGACTTTGTACCCAATCGAGCTCTTTGAGGGAGAGGTTTTTGTTGAAGTCAAATTCCACATCGGTATGAAAATCGATGGGAATTCTTTCGCATTCCGTTTTGTGGGTTAGAAAGGTTTGGTCGTAGTTTTGATTGGAGGAGGCGGATGCAAAGAAATCTCCAAACGCCTCGGCGATGGTTTTCCGGTCATTGGTGTATTGACCGTTAATTAGAAGATTATATTCTTTGCTCCTTTTCTTGCCATGAAGCCTGCCAATCTTACTCCATAACTCCTTTGTTGACGCGTTGGGATTAATTTCGTTGACGAATTTAACCCAACTGTTGTGCTTGGCTGTGTTGATAGCAGTCTTAGCTTCTTTGCGAGCCCTTTGGAACTCTGTAAGCAGAGTGGGTCTCAGTGGGCTGTCCGGATGGGCCTTTCTTAATTTGCGTAGGGCCTTACGTCGACCTTTGATCGCTGCCTTCAGCTCAGGCAACCACCATGGGACACATTTCCTGCCAGGGATGCCACTGGTTCTGGGGATATGTACCATTGCAACTTCTAGGACAACTTTGGAGAATTCCTCGGCTGTCCAATCTCGTTTAGCGGAGAGGCGGTTTTCAATGTCAAACTGATAGTCAGCCCAGTCAGCGTATTCAAATTTCCATCTTGGCCTTGTTGAAAACTCTGGAGAAGTTTGGCCGAAGAAAGTGAAGATTGGAAAATGATCGCTTCCGCAAGTATCATCGTGGATGTTCCAAGAAAGTTTTGAAGAGAGTTTATCTGATACTATAGTGAGATCGATGGCTGAAGTAGTACCAGAATAATGGATTCTGGTGTGTTGGCCGTTGTTAAGAAGGAGAAGAGAATGGTCGGATATGAAATCCTCAATGATGGATCCTTTTCGATCGAGGTATGCACCTCCCCAGGCGTATGAGTGGGCGTTGAAATCACCCATAAGCATGATTGGGGCGGGAAGTTGGGCGAACAGATGGTCCAGTTGGCCGCGTAGAGTGTTCGGATCGGAATCATTAGTGATGTAGAAGCTAACGACGGTGATTGGAAAGGGGTGTTTAATGCGCACTACCACTGCCTGAAGGTCAGTGGTAATGGGAAGAAGATCATGTGGAGTGCCATCCTTGATTGCGATTGCAACTCCCTGTTTTGAGGGGTTGGGACCCTCTTTGAAATATGTGATGTATTTTGAGATGAAGTGTTTATTGAAATTGTTTGGAGTCATAGTTTCTTGAAGGGCTATGACTGTGGGATTAGAGTTCGAAATAAGCATTTTCAATTCTAGAATATTTTGTCGGATACTTCTGATGTTCCATTGTATCCCGAATTTCTGTGTTGGAGTGAATGTGTTGGTGTTTTTAACTCTAATTCCTAAGTCTTAAATGTGTGTATGTTTGAACTATTCAAGGAGAATTAGTTCGATGGTCCTTTACCCTTGGAAAGAGAAGCTTTCTTTGAGGTGTTGGTGTCGTTTTTGTTTGGTGTAGAAGTCTTTGGAGTGTTTGTTGTGTGTGTGTTGTTTTTTGTTGAGTGTGCGTTGCTGTTGTTGTTATTGTTGTTTTTTGTTTGATGTGTGTTGTTGTTGTTGTTGTTTTTTGTTGGTGTTGTGTTGTTATTTGTTGGTGGTGTAGTTCTTTGTTCGTTTTTTGTTCTTTTCTTGTCCTTGTTATTTTGGATTTCATCTTCGGATTTTTGATCTGAATCAGAAGATGATCCTTTCGCCATTTTCCGTTTATTTTTATTTTTGTTTGGAACATCAGAAGTGTCCATTGAAATGACTGATTCGGTTTCGGATTCCGTTGTTGAGCTGTCGGTTGTCGACTCTGTCATAGAAGTATCGATTGTAGTGTCAATTGGGGGAGTGCTTTCGCGGCTAGAAGAGGCCGAAGCGGCCGAGGCGCAGTTACATTTGCAGTTGCAGCTGGGTGTTGGTTTTTGCAAGTTGGAGAGTCTGTCTTGCAGAACACTTGCAAAAGTTGGTCAATTTTTTTGACCGTTGTATTTTTCTTTCGCCTCTTTGTAGGAGATACCATAATCGATTCTTATTTTTGTGATGTTGTTCTCGGTTTGCCATTTCCTTTTCGAAGAGGAATGGTCCCCTTGGCAATTCAAGCAAAATGCTGAAGCGTTGCAGTTTTAAATTCCATCCTTTTGTTCTGGATGTTCCTGTCCACAATTTCGGCAAAGCGGGTTCTCGCCTTTGCATCGTTTGCTAGTATGTCCAAATTTGTAGCACTTAAAGTATTGCATTGGGTTGGGATAGAAATTTCTAGTCCCAGCCCGAATAAATCCAAAATTAATGAAGTCGGGAACAACAGTTCCACGAATCGTCAAAATAAGAGTGGCAGTTGGCACAACAATATTGTTCTCCTTCCTGGTGATGCGCTTGACATCGATCACACCTTGATCGGAAAGCTCTGTCACCAGTTCGGATTCTTTAATGTCAATTACATCACGGCAAGTAACAACGCATTTACGTTGATTTAGGATTGGATGATAGATCACTTCAATAGGGGTTTCGTCGATTAATTTGTTGATTAAGAGGAGCTTACCAATTATATCCTCGTCCTTGGCAGTAAGGATGTACTGCGTCCTCTTTTTGTCGTCCCGTTGCGGTCGTGCTGTGTAGTATTTCTTTCCTACAGCGTTGGCGATCGTCTTACTCACGACGAACGGGTTAGTCGGGATCGCGTTCTCTCCTGTGGCACGAAGTAACAGGATCTGTAGGTTGCCGTTCAGTGGGTCGGCCCACCTTGGAGCAGTACGTTGGGTAGGTTTACCCTCGTACAAATTTGTAGCCCGGCCTCCCGGAGGCCCGGAGCTACTGGAAGCCATGCTGTTGTCGGCTACCCCCTAGGTATAGCCGACAGATCGTTTTGTTATTTAAAAGAGAGAACACTTATGAGGGCTTTTCACTTTGGGATATTATCTAGAAAAACACTCTGTCACTTTTTTTCTTTATAGAGCTCTTACAAAAACCACCAATAATCGCGAACAATTTAGGGGAATAAACTTTTGAATTTCTTTTCCTTCAGTCACTTCACCGTCCGTAATGCGTGTTTTTTTTTGTTTTTTTTTTGTTTATGTTGAAAATCACTACAATACTAAAAGAAAAACTGGCACCACTGCCCAAAGGAAAAAGGGGGCGTGGCGTCGGTGACGCCGCAAAAGCGCGCACTTTTCCGGTTTGCCGGCAAGCGCCCGCTCCTAACGGTCGAAACTAGCCGTTGCTATCTGCTTCTTCTTCTGCTGCCGCGCTGCAATAATCAAAACGATGCTCCTTCAAAACTCGCCAACGAGAGACGTCCTAGTCCGCTTGTCCAAAACGTCAAACTGCTGAGCTGAAAATAAAAGCGACCTTCTCGGTCGGAGGTTAAAATCAGTATGATGTATTTTTTTGCCATCACTGCCTTTTAACGCTCATTCGTTCGTCTCGTTGGACTCGCCCCTTTGGCTGAGTCTGCTGATTTATCTCTATCCTGTGAGTGTGTACCGCCAAAGTACAAAACGCGCGAACCCGCTGAAAAATATATCATTCTCTTTCAAACCGTTAATCAGTGTGGTTGTATGGCATCGTTTCACATCAAATCGCATCAACGGATTGGTGTCGGAGCACCAGTATACCTAACAGCGGTTATAGAATTTCGGCCGCCGGAGTGCTCGAGTTGGCTTGCAAAGCTGCTCACGACAATAAGAAACCCCGCCTACAGAATAGAGCACATTCGGTTCGGTGGCAACAACTAGTTTCAGCGAGTGGCAAACGCAATCGCAAAACGGCAGCAGGTAGAAGAAGGAAAAAGTTTGTTTATACAGACTGCTTTGGTGGCAAAACCAGCCACCATAAACCACGGCGCTTTTCAGGGCCATTAAACCTTCCAAAGAAGAGTTATTAAAAGTTTTTCACAATGTATTCTAAAGTGACATAATATGACATATAATATAAACCGATTTATTTTGTTTATGCTTGTTCTTGAGCTTATTGGTGGCTGAGGTCTTTTAAATTGATCATTCAGTTTTCACAAACCCATACATGGTTTCCGAATTGAAAGTGGCCTCAAATTACAACACATTGTATGCAGGATGGCATTAACATAATTTCTCGGTAGCAAGAACTGCTTTCTTTGGTTGATAACTGATGTTGAAAATTGACGGACGTTACATCTGCATTGTATAGAAAAATAACTAAGGAGCAATACGATGAGCTATGTATTTCCTGCTGCTCTGTTCTTATTTTAAAGAACTTTAATCCGAAGGTCATCCGTCCCTGTATTTACTGTTGGTTTTTCAGAACGCTTATAGCTCGTTTATTTCTCGACAGATCGTAGAGTTCGTCTCCAAAACCTCAGTTCTGTTTAATTTTTATTTATTTTGTTTGCGGAGACTACAAACCTTACAATTCATTCGTCTCCGAAACCACAGTTTAAGGTACGATAATATGCTCAATAGTGAAATATATAATAGTGAATGAGCTGATGACCACCTATGCATTCCCTATCATAGCCATCATTTTGATTGTACGATATGTGCATACGCCGAAAGATGCCCGGCGTTGAACATTTAATAAGTACAAAGCCTTCAGAAAAAAATCAAGAATCAAGTTTGTAAAAAAAACGCAAAAACACAACATCAAAGGTTCTTTTCAGAACCCCCAACATGTTCATAAAGAATAAACAGTAAACTAATCCATTTTTCAGGTAGATAGGTAGGTATTCACGAAGGAGAAGAAAATAAAACAATATATTTGAAATATATATTTAGCAAAAGCTGTCCCCTTTGTATAGTCCTACGTCACTCCGGTTATGTCCCCGACATTACCCACCCGTCTTTTTTTTATTTAACCAGAATACAATACAAATCAAAATTACGAATGAAAATTTACTTTAACGTATCGAATATTAATTTTATGTGATGAAATAAGAGGTTTTTTTCCGATATCGCAGAAACATATTGAACGAAATCTGTGTCTAATGATGATTTTATATCATAATAGGAATCCCCCTTATTCCACGTGGCGAGTGACGTGACATAGCAAAGTTTCTCGCTTCATTGTGGAAGCTACCTTTCGTTTCAACTTATTTCTAATATCCGAATCGATAACACATGAGGACACGACTTCAAATCTCACCTAGTGACAAAATATAGTTACGCCGTTCGCCTAAGGGGATGCAGTGACTTGAGCCATCTCACCTCATTCGCCGCGCGGAATAAAGGGGAATTCCTATTATAATATAAAATCATCATTAGACACAGATTTCGTTCAGTATGTTTCTGCGATATCGGAAAAAAAACCTCTTATTTCATCACATAAAATTAATATTCGATACGTTAAAGTAAATTTTCATTCGTAATATTGATTTTGAAAGCATGTTTATTCCACCTGAATATCCATCATTATTTTTGACTCTCAATGAAAGCACACGAAGCCTAATATCGTCTACGCGAATATACTCTTCAAAATCCGAATCCGAATTGGATTACGATTCCAATAATACAAAAGCAAAAGCAGCAGGTTTTCCATTTTCATAGTCTTTATTTTTAGATTTTCCAAAACAATACTCGGAACTTGACAGTTCACTATAGTTGTATTGGTGAACCCGAGTGCCAACCCGTGAAACATTTCAGAGCGAAACTAACAGCTTTTGGGGCGAACTAGTGCGACACTGAGCAAAGTACGTAGAATAGAAGGTAAGTGATATAACCTGTGTATACACACGGAGCGCGCACACACAGAAGATAGTAATAAACAATCCTCAATTTGTTCGATGTTCGAAAGTTTTTGCAATATTTCTTGTTTTTAAAAGTTCAAAAAATCGTAAAAAGTGACCAAATCGTAGGTCGAGCCGACGATAATCACGATATTGTACCGCATTTTCACTGCAGGTAAGGTTTGATGTGATTTTTTATCGATTTCATACTGAACAGTGTTTGTTTACTCCAGCAATATGTCGAAGTGCAACGTCCCGCGATGCCGGAGCAGAAAAATTTTGAAGAAAGTCGGATAACTTTCCATCATTTTCCGACCAACAAATTATTGAGACGGAAATGGTTAAACTTTTTCGAATACAAAAGCTCGTTCAATACGCGAAACATATTTGTTTGATCGCTTCATTTTTCGCCGAATTCTTTTGGGGATACTGTTTTAACCTATAATCAGCAAAGAAGACATCTTCGTACTGGAGGTAAGTGTGTTTTATATAAATTGTGGTGAGATAAACTAATCGGAGATGTTTTCAGCTGTTCCATGCATTCGCTTCTTGGATCTTCCAAAACGTTCCGTTCCAATGGTTTCACACGAAATTCCAAATTTATACATTCACTTCTTGCGAAAGTGCAAAATATTTATTTGCAATCACTTCGTTTTCCAGAAACGCCAATTTGGTCCCTTAAGTGATCCCACTACGGCTGAACACTCCAAACTGAGACCAATGAAAGCGTCGCGATGATTCATGATGGATGCTTCAATGAAAGACAAAAAAATCAGCAGTGTTCATCTTTCATCATATTATCAAATTGCGGGAACGACACTGCTTCGATATAACCTCTCCACACATTCGTTCATCGTTTTTTGCGTTATTTTTATAATACAGGTGCTATAATTTCACTGTTTTTAATTTTAAAATGATTAAGTAAACTGTTGTTTTATCCCCTGGAAACATTTTTTGAAACAGTTCTTTTATTACAATTTTAAAAAATTCAAAAATGTTCGAATTTATATGAATTCAATCGATGGTTTATTACAATTTTTTGCTTTTTTTCTTTGCCTACCACTACTTGAACAAAGCAGGGAGGAAACTACCTACTATTCTACGTACTTTGAACACTGAGTGCGAAACTGAGTGAATAAAAAAACGTTTTGACAGCAGTTAGTGCGGCACTGGGGTTGAAACTGAACAAAAACAGGAAGTGGGTTATATCTAGGTAGTGCGGACTGAATCAAAACGGCTGTCAAAAAAGATCCAATTGAAATGTCAAAAGAGATCCAACGATCAGGAGTGTTATTTTTCTTATGATAATCAACACTATAAAAGAGGTATTGTTGTCAAGGGCAAAAATAATTAGAATTATAAAATGAACGAGCTACATTTTTCCGTCAATTGTTTAATTAACCATTGCATCTCTGAAAGAGCATCTCAACCTTTCACTGAGCAACGCATTTTTAATCTCCCCTCCCTTTGACATAACGTTTTTTCCGAACGAAATAAAAACAAACGAAGTCAGAGTCACGTAAATGTTTACTCCTGCGATTTGAAAATATTCGATAAAAAGTGGAAGGAAGAGATGCCAGATGATTTTTGAAAAAAGTCTGTAAAAACATGTGAATGTCTGTTAAAAATGTGGAAAAGTCTGTAAAAGTGTACAGATCTATAGAAATGTTTTTTAACGTTAATTTTCACATATTCATTAATACTTTGTACATCGCGATGCACGTAAGATTGTATTTTGTATATATATACAGCCATTCCATGCCAAACCAATATAGTGATTCTCAGATCTTCGTCAAAAGTGGTAATTTTGTTCTTTATCGCAAAACATTAAACTCGTATTTTTTTATTTTTTCATTAGGGTGCCCATTTCCATTTTAGGGTGATCCAAAAAATTATTTTTTTCCACTTTTTCAAAAATGACTTTTTTCAAAAATTTATAACTTTCGAACCACTTAACCGATTTAGATGATCGACATATCAAATTCAAGCCAATGAGCTTTAATTGAGAAATATTGAAATTGCAGGTAATATGGATCCTATTTTCGCAATTATTGATTGTAGTCGTTTTTCAATGTATTCATGGCTTTGGACTAGGGGGCGCTTTTATTTCTATATTTTTAATTGAAAGCTGAGAATTTTTACATAAAATATCTCGATATCAAAGATGCTTTTTTTTCGTTTTTGAAATATGATTTTTCAGAACTAATCGATGGTTCGAAAACAATTTTTCCTCATTTTTCCCACTACAAAAAGTCATAACTTTTGAACTATTGGACCGATTCCTATCATCGACATATCAAATTGAAGCTTACGAGTTATTTTTCTATGGAAAAATTTTACTTTTGCGAAAAAAATTGAATTTTTCATTTTTGTAATTATTGATTCAGTTAGTTTTTCATAGTTTTCTCGGTTAAAGATAGGAGCGCTATAATTTTTTATATTTTTCATGGAAAGCTGAGGATTATTTACCTAGCATATCTCGATATCAGGGATGCTATAATTCTCATTTTTAAGTTATAACTTTGTAAATTTAACATGTTTTAAGTCTTCGATCAATATTCCCGCTTCTAGAATCCAAACTTCCCGCAAGTGTGATATTTTTTCAAATTTTGCTTATTGGCTTCCATTTAATATATCGATCATCTAAATCGGTTCAGTAGTTAAAATGTTATGATTTTTTGCAGAATGTTATTTTTGGACAAAGGGGGAAAAATGATTTTTCGAACCACCGGTTAACTTTGAAAAATCATATCTAAAAAACTAAAAAAATAGCATCTCTGATATCGATATATGTTATGTAAAAAATTCTCAGCTTTCAAGAAAAAATATAAAAAAATATGGCGCCCTCTAGTCCAAAGTCATAAAAAAATAAAAATACGATTACAATCAATAATTACTAAAACATAATCATTTTTTTCGCAAGTTAAATATTTTTCACTAAAAGGCTAGGTCATTAGTTCAATTTTATATATCGATCTTCTAAATCAGTGATTCAAAAGTTATTAATTTTCATTTGTCATTTTTGGGAATAAGTGGAAAAAATTGATTTTTCGGGCCACTTAATAACTTATGTGTTGTAAGTGTGTTTAAATATTTCAACAATCTACACATACATACATACACATATATACGCGTTGTTAATTTTTATAAAAATCAGTATTTCTTCGTTGATATATTGGACATCCACCAAGGCTTGCGGTCTTGTCGTTGATGAAATTTATAAGAAAATGCAGTGAATATTTTCCATCCGCCATGCAAGGCTATACAAGTTTTAGATCACCACACGGCCATGAACCATGTCTGTGGTAACAATATCGAACAATAACCCATATTTCGTCATAAGCAGACCCGAAAGCGAATGTAAGTTGTTGAAAATAGAATGAAAATTTTTATTCGATGTTGTTTAAATACTTAGAAGACATAGTCCTGACCCTAACTTAACTATTCTTCAATAAATCTCCTTGCATTTCAGCAAAACAATCTTATCTAGAACAGAAAATAATTATCAGAGACAATTTTCATTCAAGATTTTTCCTTTCCTGCAGAGAATGCAATTTTTCATTAATTGTGAATAACCGTATTCTCTCTTTCGTCTGCAATGATGTCATGGCAAAAGTACGAGTTTCAAACTTTATACACACTAGATTGGCCAACCAGAAAGACTGCCGGGCCGCAGGTTGAGTATCGCTGGTCTAACGTCATGTGTATTGATATAAACTAAATATAATAACTTTTCTGTATTAAAACTATGGAAAAATGTCATATGGTGAGTCGAATATCTTTGATGTGATGAATAAAGCCTCTTATTTTTCAAAAACCTGTGAAATATTTTTGTATCCAAAAAGTCTACAACAAAAATGAAAAGTGTTTTACAGATGTCTGTAAATTTACAAACATATTTGTAAATCTGGCATCCCTGGTGGTCTGAGAATTTATTGCAAGAAATCGCTTGAAAACATGCATGAATTTGCTTGAAAATGAAGTGGATTGAGTCCGCACCACTTAGGGTTATATCTATGGTATAACCGCAAGGGTGACGTAGGACTATCGTTGATTTAGAGATCATTTGTTTGAAGCAGAATCTAAATCCATTCTGAATGAATGAATAAATGAATATTTGGGGGACTTCGAAAACGAGAGCGTTACGTTGGAGGCACAAGGATTTATGCATCCAATATAGGATACGAAAAACCTTGTTCTGAAGAATTATCTTCAGAAGCTTTCCTGCTAACTGTACTTGAGTGACAAATCACAAACCCAAATGTATTATATGGATATTTTATGGATAGAAAACAATAAAATAAACTCTTTCGCTTGAATGTAATTTTCAATTCCAAGGGGAACTGGAAGATTATTTTCCAGCAACGATTAGATATTTCCACATTTTTCCCGATACTGGAAGCCCACCAGTGGTTAATGCTAATTCGATAACCACCTGTTAATAGCACTTGATTGAAACATATTTGGTCACAGTGTTACATGGATAGAAAACATTAAAATAAACTCTTTCACATGAATGTAATCTTAAATTCCCAGAGGAACTGGCTGATTATTTTCAGTAACGATTAGATATTTCCACATTTTCCTCGATACTGGAAGCCCACCAGTGGTTAATGCTAACTCGATAACGATCTGTTAATAGCACTTGATTGAAACATATTTGGTCACAGTGTTACATGGATAGAAAACATTCAATTAAACTCTTTCACATGAATGTATTTTTCAATTCCCAGAGGAACTGGTCGATTATTTTCCGGATCTTTCTCGATGCCATTCATCCAAATGAAAAGAATTCCGTGCGTGTATGTGTGTGTGTAGCGGCTGCTTCGATGGTCACCTTCTCTTCTCCTGAAGGATCGGCTTCTCTGTGCTCCCTCACAGTTTCAAACAAACTGCTTGCGTTTCAGGGGAGATCTCGATCCTTCGCTGTCCAGCACTCTCAGCAACAATGTTGTCTTGTCGATGTGCTCACGAAAAATGAATGCGTCTCACCATCAGAATATCGCTTGAGTATGCTTTTTGTGCGTGATTGAATCGAGAGAAGGCGTGGTTTACGATGGCAATTTGGAAGGCAAACTAGAGGGGAATGAACTCTCTGAGCTCGGAACTTTCGACGACTGAGCAATAATCGATTGCGGGCGCATACAATATTGGATACGGAAATATCCTACTGATGGGGAAGAATAATCTTCAGAAGCTATCCTGTTAATTGCGATTGATTGGAAAATCACAAAACCAAATGTATTTGGTCACAGTGTTACATGGATAGAAAACATTCAATTAAACTCTTTCACATGAATATATTTTGAAAATTCCCAAAGGAACTGGCAGATTATTTTCAGTAACGATTAGATATTTCCACATTTTCCTCGATACTGGAAACCCACCAGTGGTTAATGCCAACTCGATAATCACCTGTTAATATCACTTGATTGAAACATATTTGGTCACAGTGTAACATGGATAGAAAACATTCAAATAAACTCTTTCACATGAATGTATTTTTAAATTCCCAGAGGAACTGGCAGATTATTTTCCAGCAATGATTAGATCTTTCCGGAACTTTCTCGATGCTGAATGGCATCCTAACGGAAAGAGTTCTGCGCGTGTATGTGTCGATCCTTCGCCGTCCACCTCCTCCAGCACGTTAGGCAACGATGTTGTCTTGTCGATGTCCTCACGAAAAATGAATGTGTCTCACCACCAGAATATCGCTTAAGTATGCTTTTTGTGTGTGATTGAATCGAGAGAAGGTGTGGTTTACGATGGCAATTTGGAAGGCAAACTAGAGGGGAATGAACTCTCTGAGCTCGGAACTTTCGGCGACTGAGCAATAATCGATTGCGGGCGCATACAATATTGGATACGGAAATATCCTACTGATGGGGAAGAATAATCTTCTGAAGCTATCCTGTTAATTGCGATTGATTGAAAAACCACAAAACCAAATGTATTTGATCACAGTGTTGCATGGAAAGAATACATTCAAATAAACTCTTTAACATAAATATATTTTAAAAATTCCCAAAGGAACTGGCAGATTATTTTCAGTAACGATTAGATATTTCCACATTTTCCTCGATACTGGAAGCCCACCAGTGGTTAATACCAACTCGATAACCACCTGTTAATAGCACTTGATTGAAACATATTTGGTCACAGTGTAACATGGATAGAAAACATTCAATTAAACTCTTTCACATGAATATATTTTGAAAATTCCCAAAGGAACTGGCAAATTATTTTCCAGCAATGATTAGATATTTCCACATTTTCCTCGATACTGGAAGCCCACCAGTGGTTAATGCCAACTCGATAACCACCTGTTAATAGCACTTGATTGAAACATATTTGGTCACAGTGTTACATGGATAGAAAACATTCAATTAAACTTTTTCACATGAATATATTTTGAAAATTCCCAAAGGAACTGGCAGATTATTTTCCAGCAATGATTAGATCTTTCCGGAACTTTCTCGATGCTGAATGGCATCCTAACGGAAAGAGTTCTGCGCGTGTATGTGTCGATCCTTCGCCGTCCACCTCCTCCAGCACGTTAGGCAACGATGTTGTCTTGTCGATGTCCTCACGAAAAATGAATGTGTCTCACCACCAGAATATCGCTTAAGTATGCTTTTTGTGTGTGATTGAATCGAGAGAAGGTGTGGTTTACGATGGCAATTTGGAAGGCAAACTAGAGGGGAATGAACACTCTGAGCTCGGAACTTTCGGCGACTAAGTAATAATCGATTGCGGGCGCATACAATATTGGATACGGAAATATCCTACTGATGGGGAAGAATAATCTTCTGAAGCTATCCTGTTAATTGCGATTGATTGAAAAACCACAAAACCAAATGTATTTGATCACAGTGTTACATGGAAAGAATACATTCAAATAAACTCTTTAACATAAATATATTTTAAAAATTCCCAAAGGAACTGGCAGATTATTTTCAGTAACGATTAGATATTTCCACATTTTCCTCGATACTGGAAGCCCACCAGTGGTTAATACCAACTCGATAACCACCTGTTAATAGCACTTGATTGAAACATATTTGGTCACAGTGTAACATGGATAGAAAACATTCAATTAAACTCTTTCACATGAATATATTTTGAAAATTCCCAAAGGAACTGGCAAATTATTTTCCAGCAATGATTAGATATTTCCACATTTTCCTCGATACTGGAAGCCCACCAGTGGTTAATGCCAACTCGATAACCACCTGTTAATAGCACTTGATTGAAACATATTTGGTCACAGTGTTACATGGATAGAAAACATTCAATTAAACTTTTTCACATGAATATATTTTGAAAATTCCCAAAGGAACTGGCAGATTATTTTCCAGCAATGATTAGATCTTTCCGGAACTTTCTCGATGCTGAATGGCATCCTAACGGAAAGAGTTCTGCGCGTGTATGTGTCGATCCTTCGCCGTCCACCTCCTCCAGCACGTTAGGCAACGATGTTGTCTTGTCGATGTCCACACGAAAAATGAATGTGTCTCACGTTTTTTTTTTTTTTTTTTTGCATAAATTCATTTATATTTCTTATACGTTTTTGGTTAATACAAAGTTCTATACATTTTAATTGGCCAGCTAACGCTTCACATCTTTGTTCATCTTAATTTGCATAATAGAATGCTAGGTACTGTTTGTTTTTACTATATCTAATTTTTTTTTTTTTTTAATGATAAACATTTGTATTTTTTTAATTGTTATAATAAAACTACCTACTTAACCTAATACCTTAAACTACTATATACAAATTCCGTACAATTTCATGCACGGAAGAGGAGCACCTCTCTTCAAATTTTTGTATGACGTTGTCAAACTTTACTTCTAGGGTATCCAGACAGGCTCTTTCATGAACCTCCGTTGTTCTCGTCCAGGGTGACAAATTCAGTATGATTTTAAGAATCTTGTTTTGAACGCGTTGGAGTTTCAGGCACAGCCCTTCCAAACAGGAACCGCATATTCAATGGCAGGATAGAATATCTGTTTATAGACAGCCATCTGATTCTTTAAACAAAGTTTCGAGTTCCTGCAAATTAAAGGATACAAGAACCGAAGTAAAATGTTACATTTGTTGACGGTTTTATCAACGTGAGATTTGAAAATTAGATGACTGTCTAATGTGAGTCCTAAATAGGTGACTTCTTTGGACCATTCAATAAGGGAGTCTCCGAACCGAATTCTCACGTTGTCAGTGGGAACAAGTTTAGGAGACCTTGAATGCGGGAAAAGGATAGTCTGGGTCTTCCCCGCATTGATTACAATTTTCCAACTTGCGTAATATTCTGTTAAAGCATCCAGACCGCACTGTAGTTTGCGAGTCAGAGCGCTGATTATACGACCCTTAAACATAATCGCGGTGTCATCAGCAAATTGAGACAGTGTTCCATCACCGGGAAGCGGTGGAATGTCTGCAGTGTATATGTTATATAAAATGGGCCCAAGGATACTTCCTTGGGGCACACCTGCATTTATGTTGAATTACTCTGAACACACATTATACAGGGACACCCGGAATGATCTATCAGAGAGATAATTTTTAATTATCTTTATCAAATACATCGGAAAATTGTATTGATGTAGCTTGAAAACCAGACCATCATGCCATACGTTGTCGAAGGCCTTTTCAATGTCCAAGAGCGCCATTGCTGTCGTCTTGGATACCGACTTGTTCCGCTGAATGATGTTAACAACTCTAGTGAGTTGATGTATGGTGGATCTTCCCTTACGGAACCCAAACTGTTCCTCAGGAAAGATACCATGTTCATCTGCGAAAGAAAGAATTCGGGATTGAATACACTTCTCGAAAAGCTTGGAGAGGGCAGAGAGTAAACTGATGGGTCGGTAACTCTTGGGGACAGAAGGATCTTTTCCCGGTTTCATGACTGGGATGACTTTTGCTAACTTCCACACAGAAGGGAAGTAGTTAAGCTCCCAGCATCTATTTAAAATTTTTGCTACAAAAGCAAATGAGCCGTGGCTCAAATGCTTGAGCTCGATGTTAAAAGTGTTGTCAAAACCGGGGGCCTTCATGTTCTTTGATCCTCTGATAAGACCAATCAGCTCATCAGCAGTGACTTCTGACCCCTCCGGAATAAAACTTTCTGATCGTTCGACCACAGAGACTCCCTCAATGACGTCATGCTCGTGAGGACTGATGATGTTATGCCCGAGGTTGTGAGACGACACAAACTGTTGCCCCAACGCATTCGTTTTTTCTATGGGTGTTAATAAAATGTTACCTTCATGTGGACCTCCAGATGAGAAAAGCGGAGGCACAGGCTTTGGTTTCTTTTTTAGAACTTTAGTCAAAGACCAGAAGGGTTTCGAATGAGGAGGAATATGACGGAGTTTATCACGAAATTCTCTATTTCGAAGCTCTCGAATCCTATCCTGGATTACCCTAGTCAGATTGGTATACGTTATCTTTTTGTTCCGATCGCCAGTACGCTGGTACTGACGTCGATACATATTTCGTAAACGAATGATGTGTTTGGTTGTGCTATCTATTTGGAGAGAGGTACTCACCTGATGTTGTTGAAGCGGAACCGCCCTGTCACGAGCTGTGGTAATCGCTCGTTGAAAGGATTCCAGCACCAGGTCAATATTCTCCGGAGAATCTAAAGGCTGATTGGGAGTGATGTTGTTATCAACAACATGTTGGAACTCGCCCCAATTTGCTCGGTGATAGTTTCGTCGGGAATGATTGGCCACCGTATCTGCAGAGGCACCCAACTTAAGCACCACCGGGAAGTGGTCGGATGACAGTTCCTCGAAGACGAGTGGATCCTCGGAAATGGCCATGTTGGTCAGGAAAATGTCCAGAATAGAGTGAACTCCCGATCTGGAAATTCTTGTTGGACTGTTCGGCGCCAAGATATTGTAATAACCACTCTCCAAGTCCTCCGCAAGGATAATCCCGTTCCAGTTTTGCCTTCGGTTACCCCAAATCGCATGCCGAGCATTCAGGTCTCCTGCGATGATGTATTTCGCCCGCCGCCGTGTAAGCTTGGCCAAGTCGTTCCGTAGCAGTGCGGCTGAACCGTCCCTGATGTTGACTTGCTTAGGACAGTATGCCGCAATGATGATGATTGGCCCAATCGATGTACGAGCCTCGATACCGATGGCTTCGATGGTTTTGAGCTGAATGTTCGGCAGCAGGCGACAGTCGATGTTTCGTCTCACAGCAACGGCCACTCCCCCTTTATCTGCGCTGGTTCTGTCGAGTCTTAGGAGCCGAAACTCCGGAAGAAAGATGTTGATTTCCGGTTTAAGGTGCGTCTCGGTGATGACAGCAACATCGATCTCCTTGTTATTGAGGAAATCTAGTAGCTCGATATGCTTGCTTCTCAGCGAGCAAGCGTTCCAATTTGCAATGCTGACAGCTTCACGGGACATATTTGCTAATCAGTGAATAAGCCGCTTGCAGCTGCTCAGGTATAGTTTTGCAGGTACGCATTATTGTGATGACTTCTGACACGAGAGTTAGCATCTCCTGTGTGGTGAATAGCGTACTGTCCGTGGTTGCACCAGCGGCCACATCAGCGTATGACATACGAGGGGTGGAGGAGTGCCCTTGATTCGGTTGAGTGGCAGCAGCTGCGAGGCGGGGCTGTGCTGAACGACGATTGCGGACTGCTTCATAGATTTGATTAGTAGCAGGAGATGTATTGGTGTTACGCTGACTGTTGAGGGGAAGCGGGTGTAAATTTGGGACCTGATGGCGTTGCTGGAAAGCTGGATATTCCGCATCCGAGGTAATCGGTGGTGGACGAACGTTACGCTTGCGTCTACCAGGCTGGTTGGATGTTGTCGCCTTTTGTCGGATGGTGATCAATTCAGCTCGCTTAGGGCAGGATCGGTTGGATGCTTGGTGTTCAACGTCACAATTAGCACACTTCGACTTTTGGTCATCAGCCAGACCACAGGACGCCGTGGAATGATTCCCAGCACATTTACCACAGCGAGCCTGCATGTAGCAATTTTTGGTACCGTGTCCGAACCTTTGGCAGTTCGTGCACAGTGTGACATCTCGGTGCTGGGGACGATACAGCTCCCATGATACAATGACGCGGAATAAATCACTGATGTTTTTGAGCGAGCTGATGTTGGTGGTGCCCTTGGCGAAGTGTACTAGGAACAGCTGGTTCCACGTGTTGTTGTTTGGGCGACGAGTCATCGCGAAGACGTTCTCCGGTTTCAAACCAAGATTGGACAGCTCAGTTTTAACTTCCTCCGGGCCGACAGGTCCACGTAAAACCACCTTCAGAGGTTTCGCCGCTTGCATATCGTGTGTGTAAAACTGCACGCCTTCGGTTTTCAGGTAGGCCCCGACTTGTTGATACTCCTTTAGGCTGGAGCATACGATTTTGATGCCCACGCTACACAGCTTGAATCGCGGCTTGAGATGTTGTTGGGAAAGCTCAGACTCGAGTTTCACTAAGTCCATCCTAGATGTGAACAGCGGGGGAACGCGCTCCTTTTTGATGACGGCATCGTTGCTTCCAGTGTCCTCTGGGAGCACCGAATATTGGTTGGTCTGTAGCAGCTGATTTGTTTCTGCATCCGCTGGGGCAGCGGACTGAGTCCGGACCTTTTTCGAAGGGCCGTCTGTGGCTGAAGTACTGGAACGCTGACGCCCCATATTCCTTTTCTTGGCGATATCCACCAAGCACGCCAAAGCGTGTGACGACGATTCCACCTCCAATGCGGGTAAAAAAAAAGAATGGAAAAAAACCAAAAATTAAAAACTACCTGTCTTTAGCTATAAGCGAGAGTGGAAAAAATCACGTGTTGTCGAAACGAATGACATACACAGAATGAATGTGTCTCACCACCAGAATATCGCTTAAGTATGCTTTTTGTGTGTGATTGAATCGAGAGAAGGTGTGGTTTACGATGGCAATTTGGAAGGCAAACTAGAGGGGAATGAACACTCTGAGCTCGGAACTTTCGGCGACTAAGTAATAATCGATTGCGGGCGCATACAATATTGGATACGGAAATATCCTACTGATGGGGGAGAATAATCTTCTGAAGCTATCCTGTTAATTGCGATTGATTGAAAAACCACAAAACCAAATGTATTTGGTCACAGTGTTACATGGATAGAAAACATTCAATTAAACTCTTTCACATGAATATATTTTGAAAATTCCCAAAGGAACTGGCAGATTATTTTCAGTAACGATTAGATATTTCCACATTTTCCTCGATACTGGAAGCCCACCAGTGGTTAATGCCAACTCGATAATCACCTGTTAATATCACTTGATTGAACACATATTTGGTCACAGTGTAACATGGATAGAAAACATTCAATTAAACTCTTTCACATGAATATATTTTGAAAATTCCCAAAGGAACTGGCAGATTATTTTCAGTAACGATTAGATATTTCCACATTTTCCTCGATACTGGAAGCCCACCAGTGGTTAATGCCAACTCGATAACCACCTGTTAATAGCACTTGATTGAAACATATTTGGTCACAGTGTTACATGGATAGAAAACATTCAATTAAACTCTTTCACATGAATATATTTTGAAAATGCCCAAAGGAACTGGGAGATTATTTTCAGTAACGATTAGATATTTTACATTTTCCTCGATACTGGAAGCCCACCAGTGGTTAATGCCAACTCGATAACCACCTGTTAATAGCACTTGATTGAAACATATTTGGTCACAGTGTAACATGGATAGAAAACATTCAATTAAACTCTTTCACATGAATATATTTTGAAAATTCCCAAAGGAACTGGCAGATTATTTTCAGTAACGATTAGATATTTCCACATTTTCCTCGATACTGGAAGCCCACCAGTGGTTAATGCCAACTCGATAACCACCTGTTAATAGCCGCGCGTGTATGTGTGTGTAGCGATGTCTTCCCAGGGAACCGTTTGTGGCATCACTCTCCTCCTGATAGATTCCCTTCTGGCCTAGGGTGCACAAACAGGCTCTTGGTGACACCGTTCATCCGCGCTTTCATGATAAATAAAGAGCTTCACCGCAACAGCGACAACATGCTCCAATCGCTGTTCAATTAGAACTGAGTGGATTTCCGAGCGCCGCTCGTTTGTATACCGATTGGTGATTTCAATAGCCTGTTTTGAAAGCAATTTTAAGACTATTGAAACAAGTTTTTGGATCAAAAAGTAACAAGTATATAACGCGTAGACATTTTATCTTTCGAATGAAGTGTTTATCATACCATTTCGTTCAGTTGTTTAGGAGCTATTAACGCTCAAAATCTCGGTCTCCGGCGTAACGCTTTCGTTTTCGAAACTTTGATTTTACACCCCGGTATAGAAATGAAAGACGTAGTCCTACGTCAAAACGAATTCGCTATAAGATTTGTCACTTTGTCACATATTTATCTGTCAACAGCAAACGCGGCTATTTTCACGACCGTTCCAAGTGCGACTATTTTATACCAGGGACAGACATACAGCTGTACTTGCGTTGTACGTGTACAGCGTTGTACAGGTACCATCGTAGCATGACAGACATACTTTGGTTGTACATTGCACCGCATGTCAAATTGACAATCAAAAATTCGACTTATTTTCACCTCATGTTTCAATGAAAAAGCTTTTTATTTAGCGTCTGAACTATCAAATACAACAAACAAGCTTCCATTCTGAGTTATTAACTCAAGAGAAAGTCAATGAAAAGAATATTTACCAAGTGTTTTGATTCAGTTTGTTCATTCTAGCCACCACTAACCGTTTGCGCTGCGCACAGTACAACTGTAGTCATGTACAACGGTGAAAGTTGCAACGGAGTTGCTTGCATGGTTCTAGCGCTGTACATGGTGACAGACATACATTTTTCGAAGTACAGCGCAAGTACAGCAGTATGTCTGTCATAAGTATTAAACCACCGTGTCCAGTTAAGGAATAGACGCACAACACCCTCTTTTTCAAATAAATACCAATAAAGCCTCAAAAATACACGATAGCAATATTACAAAGAAGTTCAACTTTCGGTCTGTGACACCGTGCGCGAGTATACGAGTTCTGATTTTGCACGCAAGGCGTTGTGCATAAATTACGTAACGCGAGAAGGCGTGAGGAGGGGGTCCAAAATCCGGATTTTTAGAGTTACGTAATTTGTACACGACGCCCAAGTGCAGGAGGGTTAAATGTAGATGGTTGAGGGACATAGGGTCATAGAGAAGCTCAGTATAAAAATATGAAAATTAAAATGAGAATGGATTCATCACAGATATATAAACAAAATTTCAACATATAACCCTGATGGTTTAGGAATATTATAGTTACCGGGAAAAGTCAGTGCATAACTCTCTCATATACAGTATTCGCTTCCATTTAAAAAATACCATTGACTTCAAATGTAATCAATACTTAAGATACGTTATATTCAACATTCATTACAATTATTCTAGGAACAAAAATCATATTTTATTTAGCACTGCCCTTCTTGGCTTTTTTGGCAGGTACTGCAGGAGCAGTCACCGGTACTGCTTTGGTCTTCGGATTGGTTGTTGTTTTCTTGGCTTTCGAGCTCTCGGTTGCGAGTTGCGCTTTTCCTTTGGGGGCGATCTTCGGTTTGCTTTTCATTGCAGCTTGAGCACTCACTGAAAGTCGAACCTTACCGGATTGTTTGGAGATTTTCGCTTTTGGTCCGGGAGCGGCTGTTTTCTTTTTGGGGGCCGTTTTGAGATTACTATCCTTTCCTTTATCGCTGGATTTGGTTGATTTCATTTTAGATTCCGCTTTCTTCGCTGGAATTTTCTCACTCGTTTGCTTTTCGGTCTTTTTTTTAGGTTTTTCTGCTTTTGTCTTAGCCTTTACAGGCTTTGGTTTGGCCACCGGTTTAGCTTTTGTCTTAGGCTTGTTATTATTCTTGTCTGCCTTCTGCATCTCACGCTTTTGCTTCTGTCTGTAGTCAGATGAAAAATTAACTGATCCGGAAAAACCAACACCAGTGGTCTTTACGTAGATTCCATTTTTAATACCCTTTTCGATTGCCTTTTTACAGAAGAATCGACTAATGTTATCCACTCCCGTATATTTTGCCGCGATAAATTTAGTGATTTTCGAGATGGATATTCCAGATCGCTTTTTCTCGTCGAAATGTTCCATTGCTTCAGCTACCATTTTATCGTAAGATGGATGCTGTGGCTTCGTACCGACTGTACCGTTAGCCTTGGGTTTTACTACGACGTCCGGTGGTTTGCTAATTTGTTTCATATCATCTTGATCGTCATCTTCATTGTCATCTACACCTTCTTCGTCCTGAGCTGTTTCAGAATCATATTCGGTTTCAACTTCCTCGTCCTTTTCTTGATTAACTTCCTCTTCTTCCGATTCGGAATCACTCATGGCTGATGATGCTGTGAAGGATAAATCTAATCTTCCTGCTAGCCAAATATATACAACAGATAGGAAACTGTTTAATGAAACAATTCAGCGACAAACAATAGTTATATGCCTCTGTCAGTAATACAATATAGACTGCATTTGTATGTATCTATTATGAATATTTATTTTTCCTGCCAACAACACAGTCCTGATTAGGTTAACATACTTACTTTAATTAGAATGTCCTTAGTACAAAAAAACAAAAAGAACGTCGATCTTCTAATGCTATGTTGAAGATCGTTGAAGACCTCGTCGAAAAACGATTGTGTGGTCAAGTCAGTAACAATTAACGTTCAACAATGAAATTCACACGATGACAATCGCACCATAGTGACTGGAAGATTCTAGAAAGTTTCTGTATAACAAAGCTTGCTTGTTGGCAGAGAAACGTTACGCTTATAGAAAAGCTTAAAAAGCTTAAACAAGCCTTACAGTTATACAGCTTTAAGATCAAGAGTAGATAATACTTTTATAAATGTGAACATGTGAACAAATGTTGAAAAATGGGTTTACTTGGGGAAATCGGCGAAACAGCCGGATATTACAGTTCGATTTACTCTGTGCTGGTGCTACTTTATTATCATTTCGTTAGCACGTATGACTGTACATAATCCTGGAGATTCAGATCTGATGAACTTCGAGGCCATTCATCTTTGGGCTTCTCGCACCAGATTTGAACGAGATCTGGGCGGCGAAAAAAACAGAGCAGTATAGGTGACAAAATGAGTTAATGATAGCGTTAGATCAAAATATTTGGTGGATCAAACCCATTTTCTAAACTGATAAGGGGGATGTTAAAGTGGTTCATTTTCATTTCAGAATAAAACAAACAAAAATTGCAAAAAATGGGAGAAATTTCAATTTATCGGCCTTACATTGCTGTTGGACATTCACTTTTCTAAAAAAATCATGCAAATATTGTCCGAAATTGCGCTTGAGGTGGTCCATGCGGAAGATCCAAATTTGTACCACTATTTGCTGCATTTTGACTAGTTCTCACCAATATTTGTTTCTATTGCCTTAAGGTCATGTTCTCACTGCAGCGGGGCGTCAACGTGGCGTGAGCGGGGCGTGTTCACTTCTCGCAACGACATTTTAATTCACTCACATTGCACCGTGCCAGCGGCGTGTCTTCGGTGTGTTTTATACAAATTGTCAATGTGTGTTTTTGAATGAAAGAATGTAAATTGGTTTATTTTTAAATATTCCAACATCGTTGGACGAACCGGGACAAAATCGGACGGTGAAAAACATAAAAACTAAAAAAAAGCGAAAAATTAAAATTATGTCACAATTATGTCACAAACAAACATATGCAAGAGAGAAGCGGAGAAGTACAAATATCGCCGGCGTGAAGTGTTTTCGTTTGCACGCCAGCCACACGCCAAAACCACGCTCACGGCACGTCAGTCTGGTGTGAACACATCGGTAAGAACACACATGATTAATCGTAAGCGTCACACGCCCCGTCCAAGCCACGCTAACGCTCCGTTGCAGTGAGAACAAGGCCTAATTGTGTTTGAGTAGACTGACCAAACAGTTCAGGTTTGAAAACAAGGCACGCAAGCCAAAAAAAAAACAACTCGTCTTAGGAGTTGGCAGCACCATCTTAGATAGCAGTGAAACGTTGTGGGTGTAAAAAATAAGTCATTTAAGGTGAAGGTGGAATCTAGTCACAAATGGCTGCCACAACGGCGCTCATTTCTTTCATCTCCTTCCCTCACCCCTCGCCAGAAAATCAATAATTTTGCGAAACAGTGTGAAGGAAATTATCGTTTTCGCACATTTCCCATCAAGTAATATCAACCAAACTCTAATCGATTACCCACAAGATATTAAATTTTCATCTGCTGTCGCACTGTATAGTGAAAAACGTCGGAAAACTTGAGCTAGTACTCTGAAAGTTAAATTTTCATTTTTTAATTCGGCAATGGTTTTGTTTGTATTGGCGAAAGCATCGTTATTTTTTCGACACTGATGCCAGACTACATCATCGAAACAGCTATAAAAAACACTCAATAAAATGTTATTCCTGAGTCATAGCGTTTCATGTCATGAAAATCAATAGAATAAAATTGTGTTGATATCAATACAATTATTATTTTTACGTTTAATGGGTCTATAATGTAAGTTTTAGCAACTTTAACATTGGTTAAGCAAATTGTATTGCAGAGCTCGGAACACTGCCACCAAAAGAGCCCCGATTCGCATGTGTTATAAATTTGCTCATGTTACGCTCGCGTATAATCAGAATTTTACTTCATATGCAAATGCACCGTCTATATATATTTATATTTGCAATTGTTCATTGGAACATATCGTTCATACATTTTACTTCAGTTGTGACGTCGAGTAACCCTCGTCGTCCAACGTGCGGTAGTTACGGGATCACTTGAACGTTCGACATATTATGGAGAACCCGATAATGTCGGTACGTATCGTGAAAACAACAACAAAATAGAAATTTGCTCCTCGTGCTGAAAAGCGAAATCACTGAAACTGAATAATTAAAATTAAAATTAAAAACAATCATAAAAAGAAAAGTGTTGAAGAAATCATAGTTGGATTATTTGTACAGGGTGGGCCATTTAAAGTGGAAGCATCTGGCAACCCCATAACTTTTGACAGAGATGTCAGATTAACAAATATCATACCGCGTTGGAAGCGTCATTTCAGTACAATTTTAACCATGGAACAATACACACCTAAACAACGCGCTGAAATTGTTCAGCTGTACATTCAAAATAACTTCTCAATTGTGTTAACTAAACGTGCGTGGAAAAATAAAAATAAAGTTAAAACATCGCCTGGAGACAACACTATACGTCGATTATATGCCAAATATATATAAAAATATCGTCTGGTAGTGTTGGTAATGCCAGTCATCTGTCCAGACAACGACCAAGACGTTTCGACGAGAATATTGATGCCGTTCGAGCCAGTGTTGCGGGAGCGTAATCGGACAATGATAACCGATTTTTTATTGCCATTTGTTCGTGAAAATGAATTGGACAATTACTGGTTCCAACAGGACGGCGCTACATGCAATACAGCGGCTGCCACGACCAAATTATTGCGCGAAATGTTCCCCGGAAGATTAATATCGAAAAACGGCGATTATGACTGGCCACCGAGATCACCTGATTTGGCGCCTCCTGACTTTTTTTTATGGGGATATTTAAAATCCAAGGTATACACTGGTAAACCAAGGACCCTGGCTGCGCTGAAAGACAATATCCGACAAGAAATTGCTGCCATATCGGCCGAAACATTGGGCAAAGTGATGGAAAATGCCGAAAAAAGGGCACATTTTGCGGTCAAGGCCAGAGGCGGTCATTTACGAGATATCATAATCAAAAAGTAGTTAGAACAAATCTCCTTGGACCAAAATGAATGAATTTCAAAATTTTTTTTTTAATTCCACTTCTTTACTTTGCTATTGCAAAAACAAATCCTTCCACTTTAAATGGCCCACCCTGTATTTATTTCCAATAGTAGGTGAATTTGATAAGCCTAGACAGAAATTGTAAAACTAATTAAAACTTATTTCTAGAACACATAACTCACCTAAATTGTAAATTGCGCTATCTAGTAATTACTAAATAGAAGAAACTGTAAAATTCTAAGTAAAAACATATGTCTTAAAAAAGAAAATTTACAATAAAAATATCCAAATCAAAAAATTTAATCTTTGAGAACGGATCTGCTAAGAAAACAGTTTAACATCAGTATTCAATTGTATTTTTTTTAAATGTATTCAAAGTTTCGTGTCAATGAAGCGCCATACAGTCTGATAAGTGAATTGATCTATTTACTAACGTTTTCTTCCGTACTGCATACCACTCCCCTAACCAACTTAGTGACGAAATGGCCTCACCTTAGAATATACTACAAGACGTTGTGATGTATTTGCTATTCACATAGAACGTTACGGAAAAAAAACGTCCGCGTTCCGTCAATGTCTTCATCAATTCACACATGCAGTCTATGCTTGCAGCAGCACCGTAACGTCAAATGTCGAATGAGTGATTTATTTAATGTTATTTATAGTGTCGACACCTACAACGGTTTTGAATTGTAATGCCCTCTTCCGAATCAGCATGCCTAGAATTTTGAAAAAAATGAATGGAAATCATTGAACTATATTATTTAAATGCCTAAAACCTGTAGTCCCGACCCTTTTTTAATAATAGTAATATATAGACAACATATCTCCCACTTTCATCTTAGAAAGTGGGAGATATGTTGGAATAAAAAATTCAGCCAAAATCAAAGCGAAAGCCGAGACACAAAGCCTAGACAAAAACCCAAGGAGCCGTCCATCTCCGTCAATTATTCTTTTCTATAAATTTTGCCGGTGCTTTTCGTTCGACGCTCGCTGACGGGTCGTTACGTTGCTAGCGTATGTGAATGTTTCCATAACACTTGCTGGGGAGAATAATTGACGCAACGTGACGTGACGGAACGGGAACGGGACGTGGATGTTGTATGTGAATCGCACTTTACTCGGTTGCGAGTAAACGTCAATTGATCCGATGAATTACGAACGCACTCATACCACGAAATTTGACATTTGATTTTCATGTATGGGGCTTATTAAAATTATTTTGAAAATTAAAACTTATTTTTTTCAAAAATGTGTTTTTTAGTTCTCAAAAAAAAATTTAAGAGAATTTACACACAAAAATATTACGAGTAAAACATATTTTTTCCAGGAGTCTTCATACAAAAATGCCTTATATTCCCGAAACTATAAAAGATAGACCCCCTCATTCCACGTGGCGAGTGACGTGAGATAGCAAAGTTTCTTGCTTCATTGTGGAAGTTACCTTACCTTTCAACTTCTTTTTGATACCCGAGTCGATAACATATGAGGACACGACTTCAAATCTCACCTTGTGACAAACTATAGTCACGCCCAGGCATCCCAAAAGTACTGCATTTTCATAACAGTCGGTATGAAATTGAATCGACAGTCTCTGTGAGCGCGCTACACTCGTATACAAGCGACAGAGCAAGAATGCATAAAGTAATACTATACAGCAACAGTCGGTGTTTCGTCGAATTCATCTATTTTGTCATGCCCGACCGTAGTGAGCCAGGGAGACTGTTCGTTTCCGATTTTTTCGTGTCTGCTATTCCGTTCGCTCTGTCGCCGTAATAGTCGCTGACGAAGCGATGAATCTCATCGGTTTACCCGGGTTACTGTCACACGTGACTGTCGCCAGAAAAATGTCATGACATTTTTCTGGCGATCGTAAAGCGGACCTTACACGGTCAACTTTATTGACAATATGATGACATTTGGGAGCATAATGACAGCTGAACATGGCCGACGACGCAGAAATCCGGATTTTCTGATTTTCGAGCATCAATATCGTGACATTTCATATGGATGCATGATGTTGACGTTTTACCTCACGGACTTCCAGACTGAGTTGCCAGATATGCAAGCGCACATTTAATTTTTGTTAGTCTTTTTTGCGATTGCAATTAAAATTTATAAACTACTGAAATTGTAGGAATCATAAATGGAAGCTTTTGGTTTGGAAAACCGATACTTTGAATAGCAAAATACGGTACTTTTCACGATACAAATCAAAACTTCAAAGTAAACTGACAATGTGATGGTGAGAGAGTGGATGAAACTTAACAACGTTTTAGGAATTTTTTAACGTTGAACTCGGTCATTCTTTGCGCTAGTGAGCGGGTTGTGTGTTTCTTCGAACTCCGCTATAAAATTTGGAGAATGAGAAGATCTGGGAAAATCACAGACGAAAAAACATTATGTGTTAATTCAAGCTACAGTAGAATCCCGATAAGGTCGTGTACACCAGTGGCTAAATAATGTAAAAGCCATGACCACAACAAAAGAGCATGGGACTACCACTCACTAACAAATTCCGGAAAGGCCTATTGATTTACTATGGAACTCGCAGTCACGAATAATCCGCAGGGCGGATCACCCGCTCGCGGATAATCGGGGTTCTACTGTCATAGTCTCATTTATGGAATAAAAACATTTGCTTGCAGATAAAATAACCTGCATATATTTTCGCAAACTAAAATAATCTGGCATCTCTGAAACTGAAAGGAACAGTCTGTATTTGTGAAACGAGTATTATGATGTATTTTTGAGAAGAAAAACCGAATTCTAAAGTGTAAATTATGAATGAAAATTAACTTTTACGAATCAAATTAGTATTCTATGTGAATGCAAATCACTTTTTTCCTGCAAGTGGTGAGAAAATCACATACAAAAATTATGTCTGAAATTTACGTTATATTATAATAATACATTTTAGTAGGAATATCTGAAAATTCAGGGGAAATAGGTTAAGTTAAGGTTAGGACTACGCGCTTCAACTAATTGAATAATACCAAGTAGATATTTTCATTCAAATTTTACCAATTGAAAATTGCCTTTTAGCCTTCTAATCTGATAGAGAATAGTTTGGATCCCAAACTCAAATGTCGCCACTAGCCATCGCGGATATTTTCGTTGTCTCGGGTTGAGGGCGATATTGACCGTGTAAGGTGGAAAAATATTGATTGAGGTTAGATCAGATGTTGAAAGCCTAGCTGTCACGATATTGAAGACACTTATTGTCAATCCGGTTTATCGTGTAAGGTGCCCATAATGCTAGCCTGTATCTTATGCGTTTGTGCTTCTTCACCAGTACGCTTTGAGATGTGTATCGGACATATGGCTGTGATCACTAGTTGCGTGCACACATAGGAAGCCGAGTTATACCAGGGACAGACATACAGCTGTACTTGCGTTGTACGTGTACAGCGTTGTACAGGTACCATCGTACCATGACAGACATACTTTGGTTGTACATTGTACCGTATGTCAAACTGACAATCAGATATTTTTCCAATTTCCACCACATATTTCAATGAAAAAGGTTTTTATTTAGTGTCTAAACTATCAAACACAACAAACAAGTTTCCAATCTGAGTTATTAACTTAAGAGAAAGTCAATGAAAAGAACGATTATCAAGTGATTTGATTCTGCTTGTTCATGCTACCCACCACTAACCGTCTATGGCGCTGTGCACAGTACAACTGTAGCCATGTACAGCGGTAAAACAGGTCGGTACAGGTACAGCGATTGTACCGAGTTGCTTGCATGGTTCTAGCGCTGTACATGGTGACAGACATACAATTTTCGAAGTACAACGCAAGTACAGCTGTATGTCTGTCATAAGTATTAATTTCATATCGACTGTAATAAGAATGCTTTACTGTTGGGATGCCTGAATCCAGATACACAAATGATCAACAATTCATATGAGAAAAACACGCACAGCTTAATAATTCTAGGCGAGAGTTTCTTCGATAATATATTGGTGACGTCGGAAATACTCAGTGTTGGGAGTGTTTAGATTTATCCTCCAAGTTGGAAACTAATGCAGCGCGAACTCGATTATATACAGTCTCCGATTTCTTTTCACTGTATTTAATAGAATCCTGTATATAATCGAGTCAAAAAAATGTTTTTTTTTAATTTGTTTTTCATGCATATAATTTTTGATTATTGAATGTAAAAGAAGAATTTAATATATTTTCCCAGAATCTCTCAGGAAGTGATAGATGATCATATTTCATGGAAAAAACCCTCCTACGCATATGTTCGAATTTTAACAATAACAGAGTTATAGAACTAAACTGGCTCTACACTAAAAAGTACGCTACGTGAGCCAATTATGTTGCTTTCATTTGAAAGATATTTTTTTTTAAATCTTTAAAACATTTTCTTGCTAGTTGTACGTTTTTCTCATAACCAGTGGACCGATATGGCTGATTGTTTTAGCATGTAAAAATCTTATCATCTGAATTGTTACGTAGCGGTTTTTGAAAATTATGAAAATTGCCAAAATGTCGGCCAATTGAATAATAAAAAAAAATTCAAAGAAAATCGTAAGGCCGTGGTTATCAGAGAAGTTATCAATGATGATAATCGATCAAAGCA
Source organism: Toxorhynchites rutilus septentrionalis (assembly GCF_029784135.1). Taxonomy (NCBI): domain Eukaryota; kingdom Metazoa; phylum Arthropoda; class Insecta; order Diptera; family Culicidae; genus Toxorhynchites; species Toxorhynchites rutilus. The sequence goes on along the minus strand of NC_073746.1, from coordinate 137,831,525 downwards.
GATAGGTCCTTTTCGTAGATCAGAATTCATTTTTGCATGCTGAAAAAAAACTTCTGCTAAATTGGTCCACACATTCTGAAATAAACGTACCACCAGCTGAAAAAATGCGCTCAAAGATTCGTACAGCCATGTTACTCTTGAGATGACCCCATAGTTTTTACTGCAGATTTTCAACGAAATGTAATATCGAAGAATCCTTCCGGTACAACATTGCATAAAAACCATTTTTTCGATTTACCAGAGTTGATTTCCCCATTAAACAGATTCCCGAAAAAGTCACAAATGAAACAAGTATAACAAGTATAAGTATTTCGCACGTAGAAGATTTCATGGAAATAAATTTGTACATAAAAAAAGGCAATGTTTTTTTATTAACTTCACACTTTCAAAAATAGCTGAATGTTTAAATCAAAATATCTCTATATGTGGAAAATTCTTCAGATCATGATATAATTATAGTTTTGAATGTCAATGAATCATATATTTCAAAGCAAGAATCAACCAGGCAAACCTAATTCACCAGGTAAAAGTATACCGTCGTATTCTGAAATACAATCGAGTTAGAATTACCCGAACGGATCGCAATTTTGCATTCTGTAATCCGTTCGACGACTCAAGTTCAATCGAGCTATGCATCCTAGCCACACTCTACCGTATCAAACATGTGTTCTATGTAACAGAGTAATAAAATCTTGCATGAACAACATATATATTAATGTTCTGCAGTTCTGTAGTTCCGTGAAAAGCATTAAATACATTTGCAAGTCCGTGAATGAGGGCAGTAAGGTGGCTGTATTTCAAATTCAGTATATCGATATGAATATGAAACACACTTGCAATACACTTGTTGTTTGTCATATAACAACGAATATATTCGCTAAAAATTATCTAAATGGCAGCATAACGTTTACCGGGTCAGTTAGTAATAATGATAATAATACTAAAATTTTGTTGATAATATTAAGATTACGCGCTAAACATATTTTATTCATAAATAAAATAAAATCTCCTTCATGTCCAAACCTACATTGCTAAGTGCGCAACACTTCCCCCAGCCGCATTCTAATCTGGCCCTACAGTTGCATTCGCGTAACTTTCATTCACACGACTTCCACCCACGACACTTCTCCACGCACCTCTTTCAACAGATTCTCTTCTGTTGCTCACACTATTTCCCCCGAAAACTTCTCTACATAGAATAGCCGCGTCATCGACAAATTAAATAAAATGCTGCAGAATTCGCCAGTTATTAATTGTTATTAATTCTTCGCTGCACAGCAGATTAATCTCTTTAGTTTGCGAAAATGCAATGAAATAAAATGACGTTGTACTGGAAAAATACATACTAAGACACCCGACATCATCAGCACGAGGGAAAAAAATCATCAACGACGGTAGCAACGTATAACTATTGCATTCAGAATCTACAAAAACATCACTAATGAGCAAGCGGGTCTGTCGCAGACGAAAGACCAAAATACTCTCACATGGGAATGTATTCGTGTACAGTACACGACAGTAACAATAAATGTCGCATAACATTTCCACTGTGTGACTGTAGTAAAAATTCAATTGCGTGACTGTCACGGGACAATGGTGGCGACAGTCATGAGATTACTGTCGTTATGCAGTACATTTGGTACCCCTGGTCACGCCATTCGCTCATGGGAATGCAGTGACATGAGTCATCTCACCTCATTCGACGCGCGGAATAAAGGGGAGAAAGTTGTCTTCGACGAAAGTTCGTATTTCAATAAGATCTGAAACTTTGTCGAATGCACTATATCGCTATCTTGACTTTTAACAAAATTAGGATTAGTTGTATTTTTTTTTAAGCAAAAAACCTGAAAATGTAGTTGTTAGAAAAACTTTTTTCCTGTAAAAGTGCCCATCTTCCCACGTACGATTTGTTGGAAAATTGTAAGGGCTATTCACATTTTTTTTATGAAATTTTAAAACAATACATTTTTGATAAAATTGATTTTTAAGTTTTGAAAAACAAAATTTTTTGTGTTAATTAAAAAAAAATCTTTAAATATTTTTTTATGAAAATAATTTCCTATATTTCATTCTTTAACCAAAATTTTGTAGATCTTATAGTTTGTAAATAGATATTTTTCGAAAAAAAGTTGAAAAAAACTGAAAATTTCAAAAAAAAATTGCACAATATTTATCAGACCTACAAAATTTTAGACAAAGAATGAACTGTAGTTTTGTAGTTTAGTAGTTTTGAAAAAAAAAATTAGAAACATTTTTTGGTCCCTTTTTAAAAAGTAGCCTAATTGTTTTTGGAATATTTCAAGTATGCAAAGTTGCTTGAAAGAACCATGTGTTTCACAGACGTTTCACAGATATCTGAGATGGTGCTGCCAACGGCCGGTCGAGTTGGCATGAAATTCGTCCACTACAAAACGGCACAACTTGGTCAAAGCCACCTCGAATGGATTATTTGAACTAAAGATGACCTATGAATTAGAAATTTATTGTCATTCATGGGAAATTAACATAAATTTTGTAAAGGACTGAGAGTTTCTCCATCTGGTTCTATAGTTATGAAACAGTGGAATTTCAGTTTTTTAAATGTTTCGAGTCTGGATACAACAACCCAGCAAACATAAAATCGCATAATAAACGTATATATAACATCATATGCCCTAAAATTTTGTTAGCATATAATGCGCCTAACTGGCATATGCATGCAAAAGTGGAGGCCATATACATACATGGCAAATGCTTACCGAATTTGTTTGGATGAATATGCAACTTTGACCGGCTATAATAGCGATTATGTTGAATTGAATTGCGATCTAATATGAATATATTCATGAATTGTCAAAGCACCAAATACGACTTTTGCCATACTCATACTCATATATTTGCCATATTTATTACAGACATAGAAAAAAAACAAATGGCACAAAATATTTTCGTGAAATGTTTATTATAACCTCACGAATCGCCATTTTTATATATGAGTATTTATGTTTGTGGAAATAATAATTGTTTGATTGACTTGTGTTGAGAGTATGAATGTAAAAAAATGGCACAGACTGATGTTTGGTGAAAACTGCTGCGATGTGGATTCGAACTCCGGTCGTCTGAATTTTTCATCCAGCAGCTATCTCGCGCGGCTATCTGAAATTTAATTCAACAGCAGTTAAAACTTTCGAGTGCATCAGCATTTCATTGACATTTCAATGTGATTTAATATGTTCTTTATTAGGATCTAATATGATTTACTGTTTCATGATTTTCTTCAGCATGCAACACGATTTACTACAGTACTGAATCGATTTAAATTATACGCTTATACGACACACAAACTGCATCAGCGTAATATACGCATATGATGCGGATTAAATATATTTTACGACAATGTGCATCATAAGATTGATGTTTATTATACCGAATTGCGACTCAATTTGATAATGGTATATAAAATCGAGTTTTTACATTTTATGCGATTTCAAATATACACGATACCTACTTTGATTGATATTATATGCGATTATGATTTATTCGGATTTCTTGTAAGACTTGGCACGTGCAAAATTATGCGATTTAATGTTTGCTGGGAACAAAGTTCAAACGGCCAGTCTTAGGGAGGGTTTAGACCAAGGCGTTTATATCAATGTATAACAGGTGTAGCAACATCATCACTTCATTAAGAAGGGGATTACGGTTTGTGGAGCGGGGGTTGTTTGTTTTGCTATTGCTAGGATACGCCATTTTTGCATTTCCACATGCGAGAGTAGTGGAAATGAGAATGAAATTCTACAAAATCATCCCGTCTTTTTCACATAAATTCTCGAAATCCGAACATAGTAGACATCGTTCGAATAAGAATCGTAGCAGTTTGTAGAGAGCCGCCGGCAGCGTTCGGATGCTGTTTGTAAACAATACCGACAGCAATTCCAATATGGCTGAAAGTGCATTTCATATGATTGTTTCACCTGGTACATATAGAGGCGCCTTGGTTTAGACTAGTGATATAATCATGTAAAGAAATATGATGATATTTATAGAAATCGCATCAACCGTTTATACTAGCGTGAACTTCTATAATGAATATACTCATATTTTCAGTGAATTTATTCACCTGAAGTAGAACTGCATCCAACTTTAGTGATTTCTCACCAGTGAGAAATTCACAAGCGTTTACATATGCTTAATTTATTCAAGTTATATATACCTCGAATAAGTGTGTCATATTTATTCTCACCCGTTTACACCTATTTTCACGTGAATAAATCCATCTATAGCTATAGATCTCCCTAATGTAAATCCGCCATTATAAATGAAGATGGATATTATATCCTACACTATATACTTCAATTCAACCCACTTCTTACATATCTCAGGAAACTCAGAAAAATGGAGTGGTTCTATAGTTATGAAACGCAATGTAGTTGAATTACGAAATAGTTGCTTTTAGCTCCAGTTGTATTGCAAGCCGCTGATCAAGCTGCGTGACTTGAGTATGATTTTTATATAGGAATTTGCTCAGGTTCTGCTAATCTTGTACATTGCTGGAACGTCAAAAAGTTTGTTTTTGTTTACATCTCCATCTAAGAGTGCAAGGGGCCTAGAAGTATATCCTATAGACCCGTCTTGTAAGAGTGTTTACAAAATTTCTTATGTGATAGATGAACATTTAATAATTTTAATATTAACATGAGTAATGTGGAATATATTTGTCGCATCTGTTTAGCTGGTAACGGAGCAGAGGCGGACCATCTCCTTATAGATATTTTTCAGCAGCAGGACGTAAGTGGCGTGGTATTTATGCTGAATAATCGCTGGTGTTGATTAACTATACCCATTGATTACAGGATATGACCCATACGGACTTCCCAATCGTAGATGCATTGCGGACTATTTGTGGATTAGAGGTAGAAATGATGTGTGCTATGAGTTGATGTCTGCTTAGTTCCACGTAAACTGGTTGTGTATATTCTTGTAGATTTCCGAGGATGACCACTACCCCAAGCAAATCTGTCTCATTTGTTACGCCCGTCTGGAGGAGGCACATAAACTACGCCGGCAATCTCTAAATTCCCAAACAATATTGTCCGATATCATCGCCAAAGCTGAGAGTTACGATTTGTTCACCGTGGAAGTTGATGACGAGACGCAATTGTATGAGGAAGAGTATCTTGACGAGCAGAAGTCATCGGTAGATTACGATGATATTCTGGTGCAAAATGTTGAGCTACCGACATCTCACGATCAGATCACTGCCGATACGAATGGCTTGCAGTTTCAGTGTTGTGGATGTGGGGAAATCTTCCCCAGTGAGATCAAACTGAGACGACATTCCATACGTAAGCATCGTCCAAAATTATCTGTGACCATTCCGAACGGTAGCGTGCAATGTAATATCTGCTATGCGTTGTTTACTAGCGAATGCAAAGTAAATGTTCATAAAACAGGAAAGAATAGTCTGCAAAGGCTAATAAAATGCGTTTTTTGTGGGTGTAATTTTTTGTCCGGTAAAGGATTAGACGAACACAAGAAGTTATTCCACTTTGATGGATTATTCAAATGTTGCTGCTGTGATTTCCAAGTTTATGATAAAAATGAGCTTCTTAAACATTCACATTCTCATCAACCAAATATTGACGATACGAACGAGGCTGAGGCTCCGGGGAAGTTTCAGTGTTCCGTTTGTGAAGCTCGCTTCAAAACTCTACCTGAAAGACGTTACCACGAACGTTTTCCTTACAGAAAACGTAAAATCACGAACACCGAAGAAGTGGATGTGAGCGTTGTTCGTTGTTGTGGCTGTCCCAAGGTTTTTCCCACACTCAAAGCGCTACAAAGTCACCAAGAGGAAGTGCATTACCCCAAAAGAGAACATGGAATCAATCCAGAAATGCCGATTGCGTGCGATGGATGCTATAAGCGCTTTAGGAACAAGGTGGCACTGAACAAACATTTACACAGAGCCGCAAGTAAAAAGTTATTCGCATGTAGCAAATGTAGCGTAGCTCGACGCAGTCTCAAACAGCTGATGGAACACGAAGCAACGCATACGGGTGGAGGTGCCTTCATTTGTTGCGGCTGCCGGGAAGGATTCGAGTCACAGGAAGCTCTCGAATTGCATTCATTGGAGGTGCATGCGAACAGGCCGAAGATTTACTATAATGATGATGATGATACCGTTCGGCCGTTCGTCTGTAAAGTGTGCTATCGAAGGTACAAGACAGCTAGGGATCTACGCGGTCATCAACGATTTGTATACTATGAAAAGGGTCACATTTGTGATATTTGCGGAAAAGGTAAGATCAGGTCTGAAAGGGCAACTAACGAGTATTATACTGAATTTCTAATTGTAGGCTTTTCCCAGGAAAATACATTAGCTATCCATCTCGCCACTCACAAAACGAAAGCTGAATTTCCTTGTCCAATATGCAAGAAAAAGTACAAACATGAATCCAACGTGCGGAATTGTGTCGCACGCCATGAGCGGCCAAAAATACACAAATGCAAGATCTGCAACGTGACATTCCCGGCCGCATCCAATCTGTACTCGCACATGATCTCGCACTCCGACGATCGACGGTACAAGTGTAATGTGTGCGATCAATCGTTCAAGCGAAGCTTCCACCTGCGAAAGCACAGAAATGTGCACAACAGTCAGAAGAACTATCCATGCAAATACTGTACCGCTCGTTTCTGTTCCACTACTGAACTGTACAAGCACGAAATTCGTCACACCGGAATGTACCCGTATGAGTGCAGCATATGTTCAAAAAAACTAACCACGCGTCAAGTCTATATCAAACACTACGAAGCCCACATTGATAGTGCTGAGAAAGTGTTCCAGTGTGATATCTGTCCTCAACGTTACAGCAAAGACCATTTCCTATCGAACCATATAAAGTATACCCATCGTATTGAGCCACAGGATAAACATTGGAACGACAAATTCAATCGAAGGGGACCGACCCGTATGAAAGGAGGACTAAGGATAGCCGGTGTTTTGGGAAAATATGGTAGTAATGATGGATCCGGTGATGATTTGAAGGATGTAATCGAGAGCGATGTGCTCTCGTGGCCGAGTGGTTAGCGTCACAACTAACATGCCGGGTGTTCGGGTTCGATTTCCGTTCTGGTCGGGGGAATTTTTCGTCAAAGAAATTGCCTCCGTCTTGCACTGTGGTCACGCGTATTCTAGAGCTTGCCACTCAGAATGCATTCAAGGCGTGTTATTTGGCATAGAAATCTCAACTAAGTACTAATAAAAATGACGCAAGTAATACTACGTTGAGACGGCGAAGTTCCTCTAGGAACGTTAGTGCCATTGAAGAAGAAGAAGAAGAAGAAGAATCGAGAGCGATCAGCTAGATATAACAGAATCAATGATATCGAAGTCGGAAATGAACGAATGAAGTTGTTTTTACAAATATTTTTGTTTCTGTTTGTGACGCAGAAAAGAAAGTAGAGTCCTTGCATGATTTTGTCGTAATTGGATTTTTCTGACGAATAGCAGTTAACAAACACAAATTACGTAACGCTAAAAATGCGGATTTTGGACCCTTCTCCCCTTAGTAACAATGAGTGACGCAGTGTATACCCCGCCCCTTAAGTTACGTTATGCTAATATAATCTGTATAGAAAGTCAAATTCCTTTGATTTTTTTAAAAATATTTTAGCTTTATTAACTAATGACAATATCAATGTAAAAAAAAGACGGGTGGGTAATGTCGGGGACATAACCGGAGTGACGTAGGACTATACAAAGGGGACAGCTTTTGTTAAATATATATTTTAAATATATTGTTTTATTTTCTTCTCCTACGTGAATACCTACCTATCTACCTGAAAAATGGATTAGTTTACTGTTTACTCTTTATGAATATGTTGATGGTTCTGAAAAGAACCTTTGGTGTTGTGTTTTCTTTCGATATTCCCATCTTGTTCGGTTAAACCTTCCTGTTTAGCTATTGCGTTTGCCACTCGCCACAGCTTTCACAGTTGGAAAATTTCTTCCCATCCAGCTTGTGACATGTTGTTCAGTAAATTACATTTAATGCGACGTGCCGGAGAAACACTTTGCCACTCACTGAAACTAATTGTTGCCTTGATGAGCGCCGAACCGATACTGCTCTGTTCTTGATGCGGGTTTTCTATTTGTTGTGAGCAGCTTTGCAAGCCAACTCGAGCACTCCGACGGCCGAAACTCTATAATCGCTATTAGGTATACTGGTGCTCCGGCACCAATCCGTTCGGCCTAGTTACCCTTGCGGAGCAATCAGTGAATGCGACCAACAGGGAACTGGAGACCTGCACGGTTCGAGTGAGACTTTGCCTTTCCCTTAACTTGTCCTCCTTTGTTACGTCCACGATGCCGATGCCGTACAACCACACGGGTTTACGGTTTGAAAGAAAATAAGATATTTTTTTGGGGTCCGCGTGTTTTATACTCTAGCGGTACACACTCACAGGATAGAGACAAATCGGCAGACTCAGCCAAAGAGGCGAGTCTAACGAGACGAACGAATGAGCGTTAAAAGGGAGCGATGGCAAAAAAATACATTCATTATGATTTGTTCGCTCGTTGGATTCACATGCAGGCTAAAAAGGGTCCTTTTCAGGATCACAAAATTATCTTCAATCTAAAGAGTTTATTGTTTTGTTATCACTCGATATCCCCATCTTGTTCGGCTAAACCTTCCTGTTTAGCGATTTGTTGCCACTTGCCACAGCTTTCACAGTTGGAAAATTTCTTCCCATCCAGCTTTGTGACATGTTGTACAGTAAATTACATTCAATGCGACGTGCCGAAGCGCCACTCAGTGTTGCATTGGAGGCGATTTTAACCTGTAATTGAACATTTGCGATGACAGTGGTACAGTGTCGACTTTCAATGTGTGGTCATAATTTGGATCTCTATGTTTACAAAAATGTCCAACTAAATAAGTCGCATTACATGTCCGTCCAATTAGCTAAATGTCGAACTAATTGTAAATTACTGTACTTTCAATCTGGAAACAATTTAAGAATTGATGAAAATTGAATAATCAGGAAAGTCCCCAACTATCAATAAGCTCAGAACAACTGCCAAATTCACATACTCATCAGATCCAGGCAAACAAATGATGAAAGAATCAATTTGTGTTTTATTATTATTTTGGATAATGTTTTAGAAAGCATTGAACTGTATTTCCTAAACTCTTTTTTGGAAGGTTTAATGGCCCTGAAAAGCGCCTTGTTTTATGGAATGGTTCTAATTTAGAAAACTTAGTACTCGTGGTTTTGAAAAAAACCATTTCGAACGCCCTCGATGCCGCCTTGTTCAGGATTTGCCACCAAAGCAGATTGTATAAAGAACAAACTTTTTTCTTCTGCTACCTGCTGCCGTTTTGCGATTGCGTTTGCCATTCGCCACTCGCTGCAACTGCCTGTTGTCTTGATGTCCACCGAACCGAATGTGTTCTGTTCCGAATGCGGGTTTTCTTATTGTCGCGAGCAGCTTTGCCAGCTAACTCGATAACATCGGCGGCCGAAACTATATGTCGCCTGCTAGGTGGACTGGTGCACTGGTACTAACGTGCTCGGCCTAGCTACCCTTGCAGGGAACTCCAGATCAACACGGTTCGAGCGGGATTTTGCCTCTCCCTTCACTCTTCCTCCTTTACCATGTCCAGACATGGCTGCTTGGGTTGGTTTGTTGATGTGTTGTGATGCGAACCGATGTGGTGTACGGTTTGAATGAGAATGATCGTTACGGCAGCGGAGCGGGGATTTTTAAGCTGACTGGCTGGCTCGAGAATTACGCATGTGTGAGACTGCGACCAATGTTTCGTTCATTTTTTTCTTTTTCCTTTCCAATCGTGCTTCATTCTATTTCGCTGCTGCTCTGGTTGCCCGTTTTGGTCGGTACGATTTGAGGAGCACAAAATGGAATAATCGTTGCACCCGTGGCCGAGTGGTTAGCGTCATAACTAACATGCCGGGTGTTCGGGTTCGATTCCCGTTCTGGTCGGGGGAATTTTTCGTCAAAGAAATTTCTTCCGACTTGCACTGTGATCACGCGTATTCTAGAGCTTGCCACTCAGAATGCATTCAAGGCGTGTTATTTGGCATAGAAATCTTAACTAAGTACTAATAAAAATGACGCAAGTAATACTACGTTGAGACGGCGAAGTTCCTCTAGGAATGTTAGTGCCATTGAAAAAGAAGAAGAAGAAAATGGACCAATCAAAAATGGGCACATAGTGTATTTTGATAATGCTTGATATTTCACAATTATTCAATTATTTATCTCAAGAAAAATGAAATGTTATTCGTTATGATAGATGCGTAGATATATTTCCTATCAATTGATGCAAAAACCTTTGCGATATATTGAGAAATGCTCGAATTATAAGCGTTCCAAATCTTGCATTTTTTCCTACTTGTTCAGTGCCTAGATTTCCATTTCACCCCCTATATCTTCCGGTTAGACGTAGTCCTACGTCAAAACTAGACATCTGCCTAAGTCGGAACCAAATGTTCTTTGATTGAAGTTATTGGAAATGTACTACAATCATCTTCATTTACTGCAAATTGTAATTCTGAATCAGAGTAGACTCATTATTTTCTACCACTAACACCACCTTTCCTCGTTTGAAACAGCTTTTTCGGGGTATTGACGTTTACTACACTTAGAAAAATCCCCGGTCGAAAACTACCAAATACATTTGGTAATGCAAAATTAGTAGAATGTACAAATTTTTTGTACATATTGTCAACAAACCCGCATCCCTACAAGAGTTTAGTACATTTTACTCGATAACATTTGTAAACCTGAATAATGTCATATCTGAAAACTGGTGAGAAAAACGCGTATTAACCATTTTCATTATTACCATAATGCAATACGGAGGTATAATATGGATATAATTCTGATACGTACATTTTCAGCGGGAAAATGTAGCCGATATTGGGCTTACGAATCATGGTTCTGCTTGACATACGTGTTTATTAGTACGGTCGAAAATGACTATAGATTGGTATTATTTACCAACAAATTCGTTATATTCACTAAATATTTCTCTCAGTGTACGTAGTGCGATCTCGTGAATCTTTTGGTGTTCTTTGAACACCACTTATGATGCGAAATAGATGAAGCATGTTTGAAAAATCCTGGTCAATCCTGGAAGAATTTTCGATAAGTTCATAGATTTTCAAGCAAACAGAGACGGAAAATTATCGCTCACATCGTTTGGGATTGGTCCTTGCAAAGCATCTGGCGTTTCGAGCTAGTATGAATTGATGTTGATTTACACAAAAGTAACTACTTCTTGGTTCAATGCAGCAGCTCCCGTCGTTACCATTCACCATTTGCAAAAAAAGTATTGGGATGTCCTTAGGTGACGAACAAATCACTTGGCTGAATATCCTAATAATTCCGCTTCACCGATGTGGGAGTTAGCGAGCTCAATGTAGTCTGCTTTAAGAGGGGCGTGTTTTTTTCGGATGTTAGGAATAAAGTGAATTGTTCGGGTATTTTGGTTATTATTTAAGGTATATTTGAGGATGTATTTTCCATTTCTATTTCCATCAAATAACAAAAAATACTTTTAAGACAACATTTCTGAGGTCAAAGCTTAATCAAATACAAGAAAAAAAAACGATTTTTCGACTTTCCAGACCGGTATTCCTCCTTAACGGGATATCCATCAATATCCAGATTGTTTCACACATCAACTAAATATTCCCTTGCATAATCAAAATGTTTAGTTCCCAGTCCATTCTTTGTCTTTTCCATCCAAGCTAGGTTCGTCATGCTCATGAGGAAGTATTAAACCTGTTAACTCTATTTATTTTTTATTATCAATACAGGTCGGACTCGATTATATACAGACTCGATATACAGATATGTGATTCGATTATATACAATTTTGGACTCGAATATATACAGTTTGATTATATACATATGACTTATTTCAAGAAGGAATGTCACTTTCAACGTTAAGGTGAAGTGGCTATTATTTGTACAGTGGGGTAAAAATCGTGATTTTTGAAGATTTTGCTTGAATTCTCACCAGGAATTGTTTATATCGATATTGCAGCCAAATTAAGAAAGATAGAAGTTGGGTATCAAAGAACGAATTGTAGAGCGGATAGAGAGCTTCAATTGAATTGATAGAAACAATCTGGTTCAATATAACTTTTTAGGATAAAATTAATAATGACACATTAAAAATAAATACCTTTTGAGTTTTTCACTTCCAAAATGTTATTTAAATCCACTAATTTGGTTGTTCCACTACTATATATAAATTTTCTCATCTTTCAAATGAAATCATCAGAATCGTCTTCCGTAGCGTACTTTTTAATGTAGAGCCAGTTTGAGACAACAGAGTTAGAAACAAAAAAAAACCCCTAACTATGTCATTGTTGAAATCGAACATATGCGTAGAAGGGTTTTTTCATCAAATATGATCGTCTATCACCTCCTGAGAAAATCTGGATAAATCTATTTTTTTCATGTGAGAAAAAGATTCGCTTGGCGCTGAACGTATTTGGCCAACTCGGTGGTTTGAGGCCGCCTCGGGACTTTATCCTAGTTAGATGGAGACTTCGCCCCCATTACAGTGATCTCATAATTAATTCCATTGCGAAAAACTAAATTCATAATCAAAGTTGCACTTCAGTGCCATAATACGTATTTACCAAAATTGGCAGCTTTCTTCTAAGTAAATGGGTTGTGTCATCCATATGAATGGGTAAACTGCACAATACGTAATAAAACTGCATTCTTTCACTTTTCATTATTTTGAAAAGGATTTTATTCAACGCCACTATTTCTGAAATCGCACTACCCACGAAAAATATTTTTTGGAAATAAACGTACGAGACAAATATGATCTTTATATTACACTAATCTGAAATAAATATACAAATACTTCCTAATAATAAAATTTGCGTATTGTTCGAATATATCCTTCTTTCGGGTAAGTGTCGCATTCGGGTAAATGTTACATTCGGGTAACTGTCACATTCAGGTAATTTCCGCATTCGGGTATGTGTCAGTTCGGGTAAATGTTACATTCGGGTAGCTGTCGCATCCGAGTATTTGCTACATTCGGGTGAGTGGAATTCGGGTGAATTTCTTTCGGGTAACTGTCTTTCGGGTGAGTGGGTTTCGGGTAAATGTGACACAATCGTTTTAACCGCCGCTAAAACTTCGCCCCCAAGTTGAAGATTGCTAGCTACAGAGCTGCGGTCGCAACGATTTATGGCGTAGCATGAAGTGAAATTTGACCTGGAGATATCTGGGCGTAGTCATGTTTCCGTCAGAACAACAATGTCGTAATCGCAGGAAGAAAGTTTCAAGAACAATTCGTTTGTCTTCGTGCGGATGCCCCTGACATTTTGGTTATACACCGTTATGAATTGTGAAATCGTCGAGAATGAGTTTTATCACAAACGCTGGAACAAGAAGTTTGATCAACCAAAGAAATGGACTCAAAAAACAGTAACTCGCTTGAAGCATCAGGTCAGAAGCACCCTTCACCAATTTCAGCCGCAGGTTCAGAGCGACTTCGGAGGCTTGGATCAGCGAACGCTGATCGATTCATCTTTCGAATAAAGTGATTATCATACAACTTCGTTTAGCCGGAAAAGAATTATTAACGTTCAAATGGGGAATCGATTCCTCTTCGGAAATACCCAGCGCAAATAGTACCCGCTCCCCAAACCCCGACAATTGAAATCATCTTAGATCAGGAGCAGGATTATTATTGTACGAAGGAAGGTGTTCAGAGGGACGGCCATATCCAGAAATCCCACATGCTTCTAATGGATTCTTCCTCGGAATTACACAGCGAAAATAAGACCCCCTTCGCAACAATTCCAACTTCCCAATAACGACGATCGATTGCAGCATTCGTAAACAAAAAAATATATATATAACGCTGCTTTTATAAATGTGGAAATGTAATATAATATCCACTTTGGTCATATCCACTACACCGTATCATACCATATCAAATCCATGGTCAATCCGAGTACAACAGTACTCGCCGCTTGCATCTAATTTTCGATGCCAATTTCCCCTGACTCCATGGTTTTGAAGTCTGTGTAAGGGAAACATTCCAATTTGCAGAAACGCAAACGAGTACAAAAGTATCCGCTGCTTGCATCTAATTTTCTATGCCAATTTCTCCTGGCTCCATGGTTTTGAAGTCTGTGTTAGGGAAGCATTCCGATTTCTAGAAACGCATGCGAGTACAAAAAGTACCCGCAGCTCGCATCTATTTTGCAATGCCGATTTTCCCATGCTTCATGATTTAGAAGTCTGTGTTAGGGAAACATTCCAATTTGCAGAAACGTAAACGAATACAAAAGTAACCGCTGCTTGCATCTAATTTTCTATGCCAATTTCCCCTGGCTTCATGATTTTGAAATCCGGTTAGGGAAACATTCCGATTTCCAGAAACGCAAACGAGTACAAAGGTACCCGCAGCTTGAATCTGTTTAGCAATGTTGATTTCCACCAGGCTCCATGGTTTCGAAGTCTGTGTTAGGGAAACATTCCAATTTCCAGATACGTAAGCGAGTACAAAAGTACCCACTGCTTACATCTATTTTGCAATGCCGATTTCCCCTGGCTCCATGGTTTTGAAATCTGTGTTAGGGAAACATCCATCCATTCCAGCGATCGTACTTCAATCGTTGCGCAATTATAACTGAGTGGATTTCCGAGCTGCACTCGCATATATATCGATTGGTGTGATTTCAATAGCCTGTTTTGAAAGCTATTTTAGGGCTATTGAAACAAATTTTTGGATCAAAAAATAACAAGCGTATAACGCGTAGACATTTTATCTTTCGAATGAAGTGTTTATCATACTATTTCGTTCAGTTGCTTAAGAGCTATTAACGCTCAAAATCTGGTTCTCCGGCGTAACGCTTTCGTTTTCGAAAGTTTGAACCTACACCCCAGTATAGGAATGAAAGACGTAGTCCTACGTCAAAAAATCGCGTAAATTCCAAAATCTGCGTAAAAATAAACCATGTAATTCTCGAAATCCGTGTAATTTGTATGCTACATGCTACAATCGTGCTATCTGTATCTTCTCAGCTACTAATCAGTGATACAATACAAAACTTGTTTCGTGAAAAGTCACATCAATTAGCATATTGAATTTTTACGTGGTTGATGCGTGCCGCGTGACTAAAACTGCGTGGATTCCGAAATCCGCTTGAAAAAACCCCGTAAATTCCGGAATCCGCGTAAAAATAAACCGCGTAAAAAAAGCCGCGTAGAATAAAACCGCGTAAAAAGCGATTTCAGTGTACTTCTGTCATGATTTCCTGTTGGCGATCCGAATGTCGATACGTTCAAATTATTAGAAGTTTCGACCTCTCCTTGGTGTGGAGCTTTCATGTCCTGTATATCGCCAGGTGCAGTAAAATTGTCATCAGCCGGATTCGATTCGTATTTGTTCTCGTTGATAGCTGTTTTTAGATGATCAAACATGTCAGTTGCGTTAATTTTCTTTTAATTTGGTCGGCCGCCAGCACTTCGAGGGCTATATGGGCAGCAACGTTAATGAAATACATTGAATTGAGGAAATATATCGTTAAAACATTCAAAACCCTTTCAATACATTAGTTACTTTTTGGTTTACAGCTAGTGAATATGATTTTTATGGCAGAACAACATTTGCAGGATCAGCTAGTCTGTTTAGAGATTTCTAGGCAGCGTAAGGATAAATTCAGGCCGAAGTATTAAAACGGAACATGCTTGGACATGTTTTCCTAACTAAACTGCCTAAGCTTTCATTCTGGATATTTCAACATTAGGCGTGATGATAGTGAGCGTTTTTTTGGGGCATTTGTGACTTTGGAGAGTCGTACTTTCGAATTTAGCTACAGAAGGTATTGTACGAAGGAAGGTGTTCAGAGGGACGGCCATATCCAGAAATCCCACATACTTCTAAAATTGGTGGAGGATATTGATGTAATTTGCGTCAACTTCTGTGGCATCTTCATCTTTTAAGAAAAAGTGGCGAGAATAAGGCTTATCATGAATTGTATCAAAACAAAGTTTAGGTACACTGGTGGGAAGTGACCACGGTATCCCGTCAGACATTGCTACTACGGGGTAATTACGGATTGCACATGACATGCAACGGTGGCCAACCAGTGTGGATGAAGGATGAGTGATCAGCGATGATAATATTCAGCAGATCTCCTAATAGAGGTCAACGGTTCCGAGGCACATCTCGTACTCGGTGGATTCTGGTATTGTTAGGTAGGTTTCTAGGGCAGCGGATGTTGAGGTCGACCGGTGAGAAGCAGTCCAAGATGTAGTCGTTTTGAAGAGAATTCTTGATTCACCAAAGGAACTTGTAGACTTTTGTAGAATATCGGTCTGTTGTCGTTAGAGTATTTGAGTACGGTTTATTTCGGATCGCATTTTATACGAGTAATAAAAACAAATGCAAGTTTTTGCTGAAAGTAATTTTTTATTTTTCTTGCTTTTATATAACAATTTTTTCATTTGTAATTTCGCTTTGTAATCAATGCTTTCCTTCCATGTTCTTACAACGATTAACCTACCACGATGATTATGTACAAAAGAGTTGTGTTTCAAAATTACATTTGACCACATACTCATTTCAAATATCAAATATTCTATGTGTCCAAGTAACGTACCCTGATAACTATACGAATGACTATGACAACCTGAAGGAAGGATATGTACAATTACTTGCAGACGAATAGCAAGAGGAGGATATATCAGTTCCAACCAAAAAGCGACAGTACAACTATTATATCAGTGAAAATATGTAGGTTCCTGGAAGATTGTTTGCGTTCGTTTCATGGATATGGTAGCTTGTTATTGGCACATTTCCTATTCAACTCTTTTTCCTTAAAACATGGTTAAAATCCTCAAAAGATAAATCCATTATCATAACATACATTTTGAGCGTTGAACTCAAATTCTTCTATATCCAACAGAGGCACTAACATTTTACTAGATTTTACTTAACGTCAGTTCACAAAATGTAATATAGAAACGGAAACAAAATACTTCAGCTTCGTCATTTCCGCTAGAACGTATTTTCTTCTTTAATTATAATGCTTCAGCTTGTTCTTTTGCAGCACACTTTTGCTTACAATTGCATTTACTCGACACGCAGCTAACAATTGTTCTAATTTTAGTTAGTTCTTGTCCCCTCGCTGTCCTCAAAAAAAAAAACGACGATTCTTATTTTTACCACTATGTTCCATTTGTTGTCCTTATTTCTATTTTATGTACACGGAAACACTAATTAGCTGCATCCTGTCTTTTTCTCTCGTACCCATCTGTTTGCTTGCGTTTCTGTTTTAGTTTCGCAGCTGGTGTTTTTTTTGGTTGTTAAAAAATGTTTTCTCTTCTGGTTTTATGCCGTGCTCTAGTTTTGAGTAGCGATGTGTTTTTGTTGTTAGTTTTTTCCCGTACCAGTGAAACGGCGCTTGTTCGGAAAAAAGTGGAAAGGATTGAAACGTTTTAATCAAATGTTTGCGATGGTTCGCGTCTATCATCAGCATGATTTCATTGAATGGTTTGTAAATATGCGCGGCTGAATACTGAATACGAGATAGTATCTATATAATTAAAAAAGATTCGGTGTCCCTTCGTCACAATTTAACTCGAAGGATTTGAACAGTTCTAATCAGATTTGATGCGTTCAGTCTGCATCAGGTTCATTTGCTACAAAGTTATAGATAATTTATTTAGTGGATTTGGAACTCCACTTACGAATGACGGATTTCTATAGTAGCATGTCCGAAAAAGAACTGGAACCTATTAAGAACCAGAGCAGGGGGTCCAAAGCTCCTAAGGAGGTGGGTTGTAACAGCTGTTATCCATGGCTTTTACGTAATGAAAGATAACTCTCCACTATTCCACTGTTCGATACAGAGTACGCGCGATAACGGGTGTTAAATAAAAAATGAGATTTTTTTCAATACGTTTCAGTAACTCAAATAAAGAGCGTAAAATTTTCTTTCTCCAAGAAAATTGCTCTTTGGACTCCCTAGAAACAGTAGGCGTGTTTGGTTTTGCTAGTTTGAATTTAGTCAAAGCAAAGATGGCGTCGAAACAGCACGTGCTCCGCGTACGCATTGTACGGTTCTACGAAACGCATTTCCAGCAAGGAAAAAAGTTCACGGTGGCACATTTTAAGGAAGAAAATTTACCTGTCAGTACGGTATATCGTATCCTGGATTCTCTGAACGTAGAGCGGAAGGTCGGAAGTGGTCGTCCGGTGACGATAATGATGAAGCAGAGGAAGACATCGTTAAAGAAGCTGTTTGACAACAAGGACGCAACCAGCCTGCGTGACGCCGGTCGGAAATATGGCTGCTCCCACGTATTGATCCATCGGACCCTCAAGATGGAAGGAATCGTCTGCAGGAAGAAGACGAGGTCGCCGGAGTACACGGAGGAGCAGATTGAGACGGTTAAATTACAGTGTCGGTGGATGACCAAAAAATACCGCGGGACGTCTTTCGTTCTGGACGACGAAAGCTATTTTCCGCTGTCCAAAACGCATATTCCAGGAAATGATAATTACTACTCCAGCGACAAGTCATCCACACCGCCTGAAGTGAAATACAAGTTCAAGCACAAGTTTGAAAAAAAGGTTATGTTGTACATCGCCATTTCCGACCGGGACATTTCAAAGCCTCAGTTTAAGTCGTGCGGTCTGGCAATCAACCAAAAAATCTACCGAGAAGGCTGCCTCGATAAAATCCTGCTGCCGTTCCTGAGCGAGCATCACGCGGATGGGAAGTATGTCTTCTGGCCGGACAAGGCGTCTTCCTATTACGCCAAGAAGACGCTGGCGTATCTTGAGGAGAAAAAGATACCGTTCGTGCCGAAAGATCGTAACCCAACAAACTTGCCCCAGTGCCGCTCAATAGAGGATTTCTTTGGCTCACTCAGTGCCCTAGTGTATAAAAACAATTGGAGGGCCAAGGACACGAAGCAACTGACTATAAGAATCCGGAATTGTATCCGGAAAATGGACGTAAGTGCCGTACAACGTTCTTGTGAGAGCATCGCGACAAAGTTGCGTCGAACAGCAGACCACGGCCCTTACTCAAACATTCACTGACATTTTTTTGAAAAAAATACATTATGTTATTAATAAAAAATACTGAAATCGATGAAAAAAAAATTTTTTTTTCATATGTGATTGAAAAAATTCAAACATCGTTAAGATCTGTAAAGAAATGCTCGAGTTATAAGCATTCGAAATCGTTAATAATATCCTGCCAGTTTAGTTTTTTTCATTGTTTTTAACAAAACGTAAACAATATAAATAAAAGTGATTGCATTTCAATAGAATATTTCGAATTTAAAGTTGTTTTATCAATTTGAATTTGAAATCTTTTTTTTTGACGTAGGACTACGTCTTTGATTTTTATATAGGGTGATCACTCTACGAAAAATGTAACGAAAAATTATGGGATGTGATATATGTTAAATTATATACGATAGAATATAGGAAATTTATTCAGCAATTTTTATGCTTATAACACAAACAATAAAGATAGTAAAACAAGTAAACAATTTAACGAATAAAGTAGACATGTTTTTGGGTTTTACTCGCTGTGGGGAAAGAGCAAAAACAACGTGTTTGCATACAAATCGGGCGTTAGCGTCCATGGTGGATAAACCGTTCGCGGAAGGTACGCAAGAACTAGTTCACTAAAAAGAGTGAACTAACGGTCATTTTCAAAGAACGGTAGTTCCTCATACGAACCAATTCAGAACGAACTGTTTGGAAACGAATGAAGTGCAGCCGAACTGAATACATGTGGAAAGTAGATTGCAATGAATATAACGAGAACGCTTGGAGAAAGCTAAAAAATGATAACAGTATTATCATTCACAATAATGCATGTAACGCGTGACTTATTCTGTTAATGTATCCTTAATTTTGATTTTAAAATAAGGATTGGTTTCATTATTGCAATTCAATTTAATTCTCGGGAAAGCATAAAATTTATAATATTTTTTTTTCAATTCATGTGTTATATTTTTATTTTTTCTATTTATCAGAAAAAAATTCGGGAGAAGCTGAGGCAACTCATGAATGGGATAAATAAAGAAATTTCTAGTGGGAAAACAATTTGAAAAAACGATAATATCGTCGAGACAACGCCGAGTTTTTTTAATTTAAGTTTAAGTATACACTGTAAGATGATGGCTACTTCTCGTATCCAGCTAAATTAAATAAATTGAAGTAAATGGCGACCGAACGATTGATATTTCTATAGGCACAGTTTTAGTAATAAGAATTTTTATGAACGTTTATACATATTGATACAAGAAAACGAAAAAATGTCTTGTATTTCGTGTTGATATTGAAATATCACTATCTATCTGATTATCAATATCAGTTTACTATTGAAAATAGACAGGATTAATAAATAATGATTCCGGATTCTTTTTGTCACTACAACTTTTACAATCTGTTTGAAGTTCAGTTCAGTTCAGTTCATATAAAAGTGTTTTTTTCTAGAGCCACCATTTGGAGTATTTAATGAGTTAAATTTACGGATTTCGGAACAGTTACAAAATCTCCCCAAAGTCCTACGTCAAGTTTCCGTCTGTGTCTCTAGGCGCAGACCAGTGTTGTCACAAATACAGATTTATCTGGAAAGGTACAGTTTTTTCGAATTTTTGGGTACAGATTCTGTACGGAACAGATTACAGATTTTTGGACTAAAGCACAGATAGGTACAGATTTTTGAGTGTTCAATTTACAACACGTGTGGTTGGGAAAGCAAATGAAGAAGTGATTTGATTTCAGTTATTGAGGGTAGCTCCAGGAAATTTTGTAATCTAACAAGTATCAATGTAGTATTGAAAGCGTTTTCTGAATTTAACAACAACAATGCTAAGAAAGGCTTAACAACGACACGAAGATTACAATCTTGAAATTTAACATTTGTTAAACTGCATGGGCAGCTTGAAACATGTAACAACTGATAATATGTAGCTTAAGTTTGGCACATATTCTTGCTCAAGCGTCGTCAAATAATCGAGTAATTTGAGGTTTGAGTAATATTTTTATGCTAATAAAACAGATTTTTCTATGCAACTAATATTTGAATGGTACGGATTTTCGGTACAGATCATTGAATGAAACAGTACAAATGAAAATGATTTTAACCCTCCCGGTACAGAGGATTATGCGGCAACACTGGCTCAGACCCTTCTACTTTTTGTTAATTAAAGTAAATCAAATATTGCTGAGGATTATGGCACTTTTTTGTAAATTAAATTAAATCGATTCGTTAAGGATTATGGCACATACGTTGCTATCAACAATTGAACCCTATAGAAAAGTAGTTCCGTTTGTCGAGTGGGCAGATCGGTTATAATTTTTTTTTATCCTAAAGCGGGTAAAGGATGAATCGGCTGGAGATTTTGTTCTCTCTATTAAATTACTAGCTGAGTTTAGTGCTATTGAAAATTTTAAACAGATCGCAATCATGGATAGAATTGCGGTCGGTTTGAGCGAAAAATCTTTTCAACAGCGTTCGTTGAATGAGGGTAATTTAACATTGCAAATGGCCTTGGAAATGGCAAGTGGACGAGTGCAAATGCAAAACCCTCGGAAGGTAATACTGTATTGATCGGATATCCTCAATACAACATATAATAATCCAGTGAAAAACAGTTTGGAATTTAATAGAAAGGGCTCCAATCAAATCACAAGTTAAAATAGGCAGACCAGGTTCCAGTAGTACGTCTTTACTGGAACCTAAACTTTCTATTTGAATTACAAACTGTTTTTTACTGGATCCTGATTAGCCATCTGATTTAGATTATCTGTCATTTTGGAAGTATTCATTAAACTTATAATTAATATCCGGCTTCCAGGGGTTTGTAGAAGCAGTAGAAACAGCGGTTCTTTCTTGCCTTTTTCGAGAGCAATACATGGACTCGTCATACGTCGAATTCATGTCATATTTCTCGAATTCTCGGTCAAAACCGTTAACAAAGCTAGGAGATTGTTGCATTGGATTCCTTACTGAGCTGCAGTTGCAGTTGTATTGCATAGATGTCGCCATGCTCGGTGGAGACAGTTTTGCGAATGGAGCGCGAAACTGAATCACATATAGCATTTAGAAGAAGAATTATTTTCCTTGTGAGCTTGGTGATGATGGCCCAGATTGATTCACCCCTACATAATGTGGCAAAAAACATGATCACGCCTGCTTTGCCATGGCTCGGTTCGATGTGTTGATTGCAATGCCAGATGCACAGCGAGTGAAATATTCGCTCACGTCCACCATTCAAGGGAAACGAAGATGACACAAAACGAGCAGAGTAAGCGATGTTCGCTATTTTAGGTACAGAGAGAGATTAAAATTTTCACTCAGGGGCGCTGCAATATTTGTACGCTAGCGCCAAACAAATATTCTCTTTTTGTTATTCCTCTTCGTTGATTCTATTCTAGTTGCTCGTTATTGACAGCACTGTTAGGTAAGCACACAAATAGACAGAACAATTGTATGGGAAAATTGGGAATGCTTCCAGCATATCAAACAGATCCTAGAGAATTTCTTCCAATTCGATTGGTATTCAAATCGTCAGAATCCGTTCGCAACGTGACATCTTTTCTGATTTGGCACCCTTAATGAAAGACGTAGTCCTACGTAAATAAACTGAGAGCTCCCTCTTTGACGTTCGACACTGAAACTATCAAGACGTGTTTATTCAATTCTCCGCACATCGGAAAGTTTCAGTCCGTGATAAATAAACCACTGAAAATAACTAAATTTTGTGCAGTTTCTCTTTGGAGTGGTTGTTCTCAACCGCTCAGCTTTGCAGTTGTGAGTGAGATTCCGGTCGAGATGGAAGAAAACTAACGCGAAAGGATTTGGTACACTCATATGCAAAATCCAGGGTTGTCGCATAGCGCCTTGGGAAAGCTGATGAATACACATCATTTGGTCGTCTCAAGGGTCCTCAAAGATCTCTGAAATGGATAACAGTAGACCACAAACCAGGACTGGCCGAAAATCGGGAATAACGCGCAAATAAACGAGATTGCGACGATTGCTCATTTCAAGCTGAAATAAATACATATACTGAACTATTGTAAGTCTTCGGTTTTAATTCGATACCTATCGGATTTGTTCCTGTTTCCGCTTCACGGTGAGAATGACAACGGTACGGTGTTTGGCACACAATTCCGATGGTATGATGATGATGTTGGATTAAAGAGGCTTTAAACTTTTCAGTTCATTCGCCTCTAACCGATGGTATCATACAAAATTCCAATTTTATACTTTCACTTTACTCCACTCCTTCTTGCGGAAGTGCAAAATATTATTTTGCGATCTCTTCAGAAGATGACCCAGGATGGAGGAAAAGTTTATCTCGTTTTCCAAAAACGCCAATTTGGTCTTTTATAATACAGGTGCGATAATTTTACTGATTTCAATTTTAAAATGATTAATAATTCTTCGCACTAATTATCGATTCACCCTTTTTTTTATCTCATTTATTTATTAGGCTCATTAGCATTTTTGCTGTAACAGAGCCGGGTTTTAATCGTGTACATGTACATATGTTTATGTTTCTATAAATTGTAAATTACACAGTAGTTAGTAGTAGCCATTTTAGGCGTTAAGTATTCTGTTCCATTACATTATGGTAAATCACACAGTAGTAGCCATTTAGGCGTAAGGGTATTCTTTCTGTTCTTCCATTGTTCAGCAGACCGGACAGCGAAGACAGTTGATATTGATCATTGTTGAGCTATTTATAGAACAGCAGCCCGATGTGTCTTGCAGAGCAGAGCATTGTATGGATGAATCGATCTCATTTCGACCGTGGATCGATTTCCATCGCTGATGATGGTTGCGTGGACGTAGTTATTCTATAACAACACAAAGATGGTCAATTGAGGGCCCTGAGTTTGAACTCACGATCGATCGCTTGGTAAGCGAACGCGTAACCAAGTGGCTACGAAGACCCCCTTGCGATTCACCCTTTATATTGGGTGATTATTTGCAGCCATTTCATTATGGCAAAACTTACAAACGAACAACGCTTACAAATCATTGAATTTGATTATTAAAATCAATGCTTCGTTGAAAATGTGTTTTTTCTTAAATTTTTGGTTGAACGGATACGTTAATATGCGTTTGATTGCATTTGGTCCGATGGGCAGCCACAAGAAATACTAGATCTGTCAATGCATCCTGGAAAATGTACTGTTTGGTACGGTCTGGAGGAATCACTGGCCCGTTCTTCTTTAAAGATGAAGAAGAGAACAACGTTACCATTAATGGTGATCGCTATCGTACAATCATCCCCAACTTTTTGACGTAGGACTACGTCTGGTAGGACTAAAACAGGTCACGTTTTTATGAAATAAAGTTAACGTTGATAACTATTTTTGCTGTGAACGGATTTAAACGATTTGCAAACCAATCGAATCGGAAATTTTCTAAGATTTGTTTTATATGCTATACATTATAATCCCATAGTCTGTATATGGTTTAAATTGATGAAAATTAGAAGCATTCCCATTTCCCCATACATTTGTTCTGTCCATTTGTGTGCTTTTCCAAACAGAGCTGTCAATGACGGGCAACTTATGTAGCCGCTAGAATAGAAACAACGAAGTGAGATAACGAAAGAGAATATTTGCGAAGTAAACTCCACCCTTGCATAGTAAGTGAGCTGTCGCTAGCGTATAAGTATTGCATCTCCTCTGAGGAAAATTCTCAGAATCTTTCTGTGCCCGAAAAAACAAAGGTCGCTTATTCTGCTCGTTGTGTGTTTCCTCTCGAGCTGTGAACGCTAGCGAATATTTCACTTGAAGTGCATCTGGCATTGCAATTAACACAACCATCAGAGCCATGGCAAAGCAGGCGAAAAAAACGATAGGTGCAAATGCTTCTAGGTCGCTTCTGGCCATCAGTGTTTGGCTTTGTGTGTGTTGCTTGTTTCCGTTGCACGGAACTTAGAACTCGTTCATTTCCTGTACATGTAAATAGCACACCTTCGATACTTTTAGTCGCCATTCGTATTTGCTCTCATGCGCATCGGCTCTGTTCTGATGCAATAAGCTCCTAGCTTTGTTGACGGTATTGACAGAGAGTCGAGAAACGATTTTTCATTAAGGGTCATTCTCGCGATGTTTCATTTTTATCGCTGCAACTGTGTGCATCTGGTAGACGTGTGTTTAATGCTTGTTGAATGGCGATACACGGAAGATGTCTCTCGTTAAATACTCAGGGAAATGCGTGCATTGATATGAAGAAACCAATTGCGACATATGACCAATTAGTGTATTGTTCTCGCAAAGGCAAGAAAGGATCGTTGCTTCTCGAAATGATTCTACAAAACTACGCAAGTCATTAAACCTTTTCAGGGTCCCCGGAACTTTTTACTAAAGAGTTATTTATGAAATTTCGACGTATTCGCAAATAATATCCGAAATGATAAACCAACAAATTTCAAAACAAAAAAGATTGCGTAACATTTTAGTGACTTTTTCGAGCATATCGGCAGGTATCTCACCGATGACACGTGTGATGTTGTCTTCTACTGTTTGGAGCGATGCAGGCTCATCGAAACAGCAAGGATTGATTTTTAACCCGAAATAATGAATTGTTGTTTTCAAAAAATTGTAACAATTGTTGCAGCTTTCTAGTGTTTTTCTGTGAATTAAAAACCATACGCGTAAATGCTTAGAAATTTTGATTTTTTATACAAAAAAAAAAACACTCGTGGTTTTAGATACATCAACTGTATTTATTTATAACGACGGAGAACACCAAATTCATTACAAACGAACGTCATGTTATGAGTTGATTATGTTCATTGCCGATTCTTCGGGATTCAACCTAGCTACTTCCAGCAAGGGACGTCTTGCATGAACTGTTGGTTCTTCATGGATTCCTGGCGCTTCGTGCATTGCTGCCTCAGCTGGGGCTTCTGCTACTGCTAGGGCTGCTGGTTCTGCTGGAACTGCTGCTTCTGCTGGGGCTGCTGCTTCTGCTGGGGCTGCTGCTTCTGCTGGGGCTGCTGCTTCTGCTGGGGCTGCTGCTTCTGCTGGGGCTGCTGGTTCTGCTGGGGCTGCTGCTTCTGCTGGGGCTGCTGGTTCTGCTAGGACTTCTGCCTCTGCTGGGGCAGCTGCTTCTGCTAGGGCTTCTGCCTCTGCTGGGGCTGCTGCTTCTGCTGGGGCTGCTTCTGCTGGGGCTGCTTCTGCTGGGGCTGCTTCTGCTGGGGCTGCTGCTTCTGCTGAGACTGCTGGTTCTGCTAGGACTTCTGCCTCTGCTGGGGCAGCTGTTTCTGCTGGGGCTGCTGGTTCTGCTAGGGCTTCTGGAATTGCAGGTACTTTTGATTGTGCCTGAACTATTGGCTCTTCGTTAACCGCTGCAGGCTCTGCAGACTTTTTTGCCTCTGCGTGGGCTTCATGGTTCGTAGGAATGTGCTCTCCCAAGCAAGTGACCTTGAGTTTCCTCAATATTTCTGCTGCGTCGTCCTTCAGCCATTGCGTTCTATGATTCATGCACACAGTATATGAAATCCTCAACGCATTCAAATCTGCCTTCAACTGCTTTACGTCATGTAGCATTGCCTTAGATGTTGTTTCCGGGTGACCCTTCAGATTGTGAGCCTTGTCGGCCAATTTTTTGATGATTGGTTGGGGCGTATAAAACACGTTGTCTCCACGGAATACATCCAAGAGACGCCACGAAGTGACGTGCGCCTCTTTAGTTCCGATATCACGGTAGAAATGGAGCGCCATGGTGTCGAAGTTCACATCCACCTTGTTGACGCAGTTTGTGTATCCCGTACCAGCTAGATTAACGTTCATTTCCAGGGTTTCGTTCAAGAATCCCAGACAATTTTGGTTCACGGTATGAGGTTGGTTGACTATCTGGTGATGAACCATACGCTCTTGTTGGATCACTTGATGTATCGCTTTTTCCTTAATCGATATGATGGTGGCATGGAATGCGGCAATCGCATCCGATGCAGCATGGCGCACTACATCAGCTTCCGATTCGCCCGATACTGACGAGTTGAAAAATTTGGGGGCTACCTCCCGGAATTTGTCAATCACCTGTAGTGTGTGAGGCCTTTGAGCGCACACAACACCCAGGATCGTGGCAAAAATGAAAGCAATCTTCATTTTGAGGCGAACACTTGCAAAACTGTTGATGCACTACAACTGGAGACTGAAAACTGATTGATTTTACCGAGGCACGATTTTCTAATATATACACTGGCGTGTGTTTTTCGTTTTACGTATCGTTAGTGCCTTAATTTACTTTTGCTCGGATGTTTTGGGTACAATTAGATGAGGTCAGTAATTAGTGGCGATGTGAAATAATTGTGGCCAATTGTTGAAAATTGTGGGAATCCGAAAAACAACAAATTATGAAGAAAAGATTGTTGTGTATGTGTAAGCGTGATAGATAGGGAAGTTGAGGTTTGTGTTTTTACACACCTAGATACTAGACTTATTGCATTCTTGTAACAACTCGATGATTTATGCAACTGTTGATAATACTCCTAGCAGCTTTCTCAGAGAGTACATTGCACTGTTGTTATGCCGTTTAAGGTATTCGTCCTAGTAAAATATCGTGTATTGTAGTGTATCCAATCGTAAAATACTGTAAGATTTTTTTATTTTTTTTAAAGGTTCGTCGTTTATTGGAGTTTTGGCACTGCCTTTTTTTTTGTTTCTAAAAAGTTGTCTGAACACCATATTTAGTAGTGTATTATGGGTTATATTTGAAGAATCGCATTTGTTCAGTTTTTTTCCCAAATCATGATATGGTTTCCAATGGTAGGGGAAGTGGGGGTGAAGTGGTCACCCCCTAAGGAGTTTGTTCATTTGTTGCGCCTACATACTGCTACAATAGCAAACGATTTTTACTTAAAATTCAATTTATTCATTTTGACGATGATAAAAAGAGTTTTAAAATCGAACACTTATTTAGTGTTGGAGTAAAGTTGTCACCCGGTGTGGTTTAAAAGATTTATAAGTTGTTTCTTCTCTAAACTTGGTTCAATCTTTATTGAAATAGTAGGTACATGTATTAATTTGGACCTATTCATCTGTAATTGAAATTTTCTCATACGTGCAGAAACGAAGTAAGAAACACGTTACGTTTCGCAGAGTGAGGCTTGGTTTTGGATAGGGTGGCATATTTTTTCAGACTCAAAGGTACAAAAGAGACATCTTCAAGAGCAGTATGTGACGAGGGTCTATCAGCTTTAGTAAACAGAACATTGTTAGTCGTTATCCACCACTGACCATTTTGCCCCAAAGCATGAAGTGTTTTCTACACGAACTTATCGCTGTAATTGCACTAAATATCCTTTCACCTCCCCTAGAATACGTGAACAGTCGTCCAAACTAATGATTTGTCGAAGATATTGAGTCGAAAAGACTGAATTTCTCGAGAATTTTTTAATTACGATGCTCACAAAACTACGGCCAAATGGCTACCGAGAGAGCCATTTCTGTTTTTTATTCATATTTTCACATTCGACAACTTTACTGACTCACATGTAACTCTTCAACCATAAGGTGACTATCAATATGGCAGCAATAGTGAATAGTTATATTATCAAACAAACAAGTGACCGCTTCACCCCCACTATTCTTACGTGAATGTTTACTGTCACGACCAGTGTTCCATCTTGTCGAAAATAAAACATAATGCAATGCGGCGTAAAGTAAACCATTTCTACAGAAACATTATTCGACGTGTATTGTTTACATCCTTAGAATTCTGACAAATTCCAGACATTGTCGCATCCTGCTATTGGAAAAACAACTCGAGATAGCGCATTTCATAATTTGAAGAGTTCTCAAGTGGTTTGTAGATTGTTTTACCATGAATGTGGCCAAGAAGTTAAATGTTTAAATGCGGGAAAAACGCAAACATATATACTAATACTAATTGTGCTACCAAGAGCGTCTATTACTTTTTTTTGAAACATGATGATTCGACAGGCAAACCTGTCTAAAACTAATATCGAATAAACAACACTGACTCAATAACTACGATCGGTCAAATTGTCTAGAACTTCGGAAAGTTAAATACTGTACTGCTTCCTTATAAAGCAATGGTTGGGAGAGTGCTCGACCATGCCCAAATCATTTGATAAATATAAAAGGATAATTTCAAAACAAGTTGAGAAAGAAGTACTTGGTTCTACTGTATAAATTACATTAATTGATTTCGGCGAAGGATAAACCATACTGCTATTCTAAAAGCTTCAAATTTTATTGCAGACCATTTGCGAAAATTTTTGACAAAATCAGAAAACATGTTACGTTTTCATGGAACAGTTTTGCTGCGGACGGATTTTGATGATTTGCCCATTAATGAAATCATTCTTATGATGTTTCTCCTTTTTTCTACTCCAGTGCGCTTGTTATGTTGGACGCCTGTTTGGAGTAAGTAGTGTTGTAGTGAACCTTGTCTCAATACATACATATTGTATTAATTGGGTTAAATGTTTTAATTAAGTTCCAGGATTATTCAGCAACCATAAGTGCCCGCTATATGTCGATACAACAATTATTACGCATTTAATCCAGAGTAGAGAAAGTGCGGGTAAGACGGACAGTGGAGGGAATATGGACATGTAGATGATTTGTATAATTGCATTCTGAATTTCATATTTCTGTTATTGAGAACCCTACATGCACGTCATTTTTAAACGGTTTTATTCAGCTTGACTTGTTTGTATGTACGTGTGTGACTTTGTAACTTTGTCTGTGGCGCTGTCCCACATCAATATAAATTTGATCCCCACCCCGTTAACCGATTGATCTGAAATTTGGAACATATATTTATCTCTGATGTCATTATAACCGGCTGTATAGCACCCGCCATGTTTTTGGTGCCAACATCTCAAATGTCAAAAGTATTTGTTTTCTTCAAAACAGCGATCCGCGTTGACGGCATTGAGCTTCGTTTACTAGTTTAGGGGAGCGTCAAAGAATAGCTGATTTTCAGTCGGAATGAACGTTTTCCAAATTGAAATTATGAATGAAAATTGGCTTTTCTACATCAAATTAGTATTCTATTTCAATTTAAAAACTTTTTTATGCAGGTGGGTAAAAAGTCTCATACGAAAATTGTTTATGAAGACAACTTTATTTTATAATGATAAAAATCAGTAACAATGATGGAATTGTATAGCGCTATGGTTGAATGAAAGTCAGAAATACGTGTTTCAAGTAATTAAATAATATGGTGTGAAAATTTTCATTCAAATTTAAAAATTTCAAAACCGGTCTCGTGTCTTATAATTTGATAGAGACGAGTGGTAACGAGCTTGGGACCCAAATTATGGCCCTAATTTGAAGTCCACTGTTCACTTGCCACTGTCATCGCGAATTACCAATTTACCACCATCTGACATATCGTGATGTCGATGATGAACTTTTACAGCAGAGTGATAGTGAGATAGGCGGTGACGGTAGGTAGAGTGAGATAGCGAGAATCGTGCCATACACCTGATTATAACACTGCGTATTCCATGAATTGAAAATCCAAGATGGTGGCCGCTGCAAAATGGCGGATCACATATTTTTTCAGAACCGCATCAGTATGGGTATCAGCTGAAAAGGCTTGACTAGTAGAACACAAAATTAAAAATACAAATCCAAAATGGCGATCAACGAAAAATGGCGACATGTATATTTTCAAAACCCCATCAATACAGGGAAACTTCGATATAACGTACCCTTGTTATAGCGTACCCTCGATATAACGCCCATCGATATAACGTACATTTTACCTCGATATAACGTACACATGATCAATGTGTAAAAAATATTTTCCGAAATAGGTACTGGGAGTTTCACGTCAATCTCACAGGTTCAACAAAGGTCACTTGGTGGCCTGTACTTTTAACCAATCTCTAGATACAACTGGTTTTATGATTCCGGATTCTGAATGAATCGAGTAGTATGAAGGGAAGCATCATGAGAAAGGTTGGCTTCATCTTTTAGTTGAACTTTTTCATCATTATTTATTTACCTTACCCAAACAACAACATAAAAAAGTAATATAAGCTGTTCCTAGGTTCATTATTTTGCTTCGATATAACGTACAATTCGATACAACGTACAATTTTGAAAGAGAAATGTATGTTATATCGAAGTTTACCTGTATAGGTATCAAATGGAATTGACTAGTAGAACATAGTTATCTATAAAAAAATTTAATCCAAGATCACGACTGTCTCCAAATGACCATTAACTTTTTTATATAACTTCTGCATATAGGTATCAAATGAAAGATTACGTTTCTTTTGATTGTTTGCTCTGAAATTTAGTATACACTTTATTTATGCCGTCATTATAATTACGCGTTTTTCATAATATCGAAAATTTAATTTGAACGCCGCTACAAAATGACTGGTTTCATAGTTTCTTAACATATTTTTGTTTGTTCGGGATATGTGTACCAAATGAATAGATTTGACTTGGAGAACACACTACATTATGAACAACATAAATCCAAAAGGTCACCGCCACTATGTATTTTGGGTAACCCCTTAATATTAGTATCAAATGAAATGATTTGACTAAAAGAACACAGTACTTCATGAAAATATTCCAAAAAAGTGTAGCAAGGAATTAAAATTTAAAAAAAACTGTTGAATGGTTTCATTGTAGAGGAATATACTAATGATACAGATAATGTACTCAAAATTAGAAAATAAAACAAAATTTTTAAGTTAAGGGGGGGGGGACTGTCTGGAAGGTCGAAAAATAATGAATTTTCGTGATTTTTTTTTCGGATGTTAGGAATGAAGTGAAGTGTTCGGGTATTTTGTTTATTGTTTAAGGTATGTTTGAAGATGTATTTTCCATTTTTCGAGAGCACGAACAATTATTATTACGCAGTTGACAGCTAGATGCTGTCTGAAAATCGGTCCTTGCTGGTGATATCGGTTCTGAAGGAATGGGCTGTCGCAGAACGAATCCCAATGAATATTTTTAAACTTTAGGACAATTCCTATAGCGTTACATAGGGGTTTTTTGAAAATACGAAAAACTCCCAAAATGAAGGCCACTTTTACTAAAAATTAGTTATTTTTCATGAAAAATTGCTGTTTAGAAGCTCATAAAAAATCGAACAAATGAGATATCAAAAAACGGCTATGTAACGCTTTAGATAATTCATTTTTACATGCTGATAAAACATTTCAGCTAAATCGGTCGAGTAGATCCTGAGATATCGATACCACCAGCTGAAAAATCATAATAAAACACTTTGTAAAATTCGTACAGCAATATTATCTCCCTTGAGGTGATTTAATATTTTTGGCTGTAACTTTCCAACGAAATTAAATATCAAAAAATCCTTTTAGGACAACATTTCTGAGGGTATAAGCTTCCCAAAAATGCAAATAGAAAAATCATTTTTTTCGATCTTCCACACCGGGGTTTCCCTTAAACGGTTTAATTGTGATTTAACGTAATAATAATACATATAATGTATTAAAAGCTAGAAAATAATTAGGTAAGTAGCAGTTAGTAGTTATCACACCCCTTTCTTCATTAATCTAGGGCATTGATGAGACTAAAATAAAATCGAGGGGTATATGATAAAACCGTTTAATTTTAAAAGTATTTTTTAACTTTTTTCATTTGTTGATAACGTTGAAAGTAAAACTGATCGACGGTTACCTAGATGTGAAGCATAGAATATTAAAGAGAATATTAAAAACATTCAAACAAAACAAAACAAAATTCGAGCGAGCCGTCAATGAAAGACATCCGATTTTCGTCCACCAATCCTGCAAATGTTCGTTTTCTACCGGAAATTCCTTTCACTTTTTGGGTGCGGAATGCGTTTTCTAACTTTTGTAAATCCCCATCATAGAAACCCTGTAAGCTCATCCAATACTACATTGATACTCGTTAGATTGGGTAAGGGTCTGAGATTTACACTCACAAAATCTATACCAATCTGTATTTCAGATAAAAATCTGTAACCTGTACCGTACAGAATTTGTACCAAAGAAACGAAAAAAAACTGTACCTTTCCAGATAAATCTGTACACTGGATTTTAGACTAGTGGAAGGCAACCCGCATCATTCGATGATGCTGACTACTTTTGTTCCCACAATCGCGAAGTAGAAGGAACAATAATCTTCGTTTTGGATCTGCTGTTTGTGGTTCACAGTTTGAAATAAAGGTCGGCATCTTTCAGGACACAAATCAAATTGGGGGTCTTCGTAGCATAACTGGTAACGTGTCCGCTACTAAGCGAACAATCATGAGCTCATAACTCAGGGCCCTCAACTGACCATCTTTGTGTGTTATTCTAGCAACTACTTCAATGCATCAATCATCATGTGATGGTGATCCTAGCCTCTCACTTCACATACGATCGATCTGCTGCATCGGTAGTTGGTGCTATTTATAACACAACAATGGAAGCCTCATATCAACAGTCCCGCTGGGTATATAGTCCAACTATAAACATTCAAACAATAGTGTAACGATGTGTATCGATAGAATAGGAATACTCTTAAGCCTAAATGGCTAATGTGTAATAGATAAAAATGTGTATCGATAAGATAGGAATACCCTTACACCTTAATGGCTACTGTTCGATATACAACATGAGAAAAATGTACACAATAAATTCGGCTCAAAATATTTCAAAAAAATTTTCAAAATATTTGATGTTTCATGTAGTCCAAAATTAGTTTTTGTGTTAGAAATGGTGGATTTTATATGATCTTACAGAAGTCATTTTCCCAAGTGGCATTCTTTTGTTGTTACATGCTACGAATAATGACACAAAAGAGAATGAGACAACTCAGCTTCATCATGAAGCAGCTGGATCATAGGACAACGCGAATGATTCATATTCAGACTGCAACAGAGCCTGACCCCATAA
The DNA here is from genome assembly GCF_029784135.1 of Toxorhynchites rutilus septentrionalis. Taxonomy (NCBI): domain Eukaryota; kingdom Metazoa; phylum Arthropoda; class Insecta; order Diptera; family Culicidae; genus Toxorhynchites; species Toxorhynchites rutilus. The sequence continues at coordinate 137,797,597 of NC_073746.1, read as the reverse complement.
TTGTCGGCAAGTGCAACACTATGTAAATATTTAGTTAGTGAGATGCTCAGGGAAGGGTAGACAGATTATATTTTTCATTTTTAACGCTGCTATCACTTGCACTATATATCCATATACACCGCAAAGGTTTAGCAACGTTGTGTTTTGACTGGCACTCAAAATACAAATAGGTGTGGAATATGGAACATCAAATGAATTGAGCCAATGGATACTGTATTGAGAACACGCACATCAATTGTGGAATCTTGAAATATCGAATTTACTTAATGAAATACCAAGAAATCAGGAATGATGATAGTTTTTTTAGTTATGTCTTATATTAATGAACCAAAATAATCACAGCAGAAAATTTCGTTGGATTTTTAAAAAAATCACAAAACAAGTCTAACTGCCACCATTTCACCGGTACTGTAGTACACATCTCGCTGATTCGCTAGATATCGTTGCACTCAAGCTCGCGTGAGCACCTGCGGCCGGGACAAATCGGCGATTTGTGGTCTTCCTCACGCATGAATCGTCCTCCCGAGTGACGACTAGACGCAGCTTTCCGGTACCCTAGTGGTCATTAGCATATTTTTGATGGTATGTACATTAATGTCGTAATCGTTCGGATTACCCCCCTGCTGCGCTCCGGAGGCGGAAGCTCCGCTGCCCGGGCCACCGTTCGGCAGCAGACTGCTTGATTGATGGTGCCCGCCTCCGTACAACCCTATCGCCGGGCCGGTGGTACCCGGTCCCAGCGAAACTCCTCCACTCAGACCACTGCCGGCCCCCGACGAAGTGCTGTAGTACGCTCCGAGTTTAAGGCTCGCGGAAGGGTCACCGGACTGATTAATATTCGGATGTAATTGATTTACCACCGGCGTGGATGTCGCACTGCCGCCACCAATGCTGCCGACCCCTCCGATGTGGGCTACGCCCTCCGGCGGTATCAGCAGCTCCGTTGGCCGCATGTCACGAGTTGGGTAACGTTCGTACTGTTGGAATATGAAAAGAGAGATAGAGAGGGGGAAGCAACAATTATTTAATTGATTTCGAAATTCCGCGCAATTAATTGGCAACGTTTGCACCAGCTGTTGGGTTGTGCTGGTGTAAAAGGAGCCATTTTGAGCGTATTCCTGAAGTTTGGCAATGATTTATTTGGGACGTAGTGCGGAGTGGGGATCGAAGGTTTTGCTTTGAAGTTATTAGGTATAAATCGAAGACGTAATATAAACTGCAAATTCAGAAAATATTCGTATTTTAGATACAAGATTGTTTAGTGGTCGGAGTGTTAGTATATTTATCGAAATACTATGAATCGTAATCGTTGTGTACATTAGTTTCACGTGAATGTCAAAATTTAATTTATGGTAATGTAAACGATTCGATTTAGGTCAAATGTGTACCAATTTGCTCGATTAGTTGTCACCACTTTGAAGACGATTACAATAGAGATAGGCAAAACAGTTCACTTTGATGAACAGTTCAGTCACTAACCGTTCATCTAAGTGAATCAGTTCTTTTGAACCGTTCTTTCGTTCAGCGGTATTAAGAACAACATAGAATGTTAGCTGGAACCCCATTTCAATAAACAGCTATTCATTGATATCGTTGGATTGGATAGTGGATTTTTTCATTTGTATAGTATTTATATTTTTGAAATTTAGTGGGGAAAGCTTCTTCTTTAAAAGTCGCAAACTGTATGTGGAAATATGTTTATTAGCCGACAATATGATATGTAATAATTTGATGCACCCAAAACATGTGCAATATTTCATATTTTCTATTAGGGCAAATACAGGTTCCATGTAAGATCATGTTTCATAATGGTTCAATCCAGCAGCGATTTTTTTTTAATTTTTCGCTAACAAACAATTATACAAACAATCATGATAACACGTACACGTACTAGGCCAAACAATAGATTAAAAGAAACGAAAAAATATTGCTCCCACTAAAAGATTCCATGTTTACCTTATTCATGAATCGCCCCAGCTTCCCCTAGATTTTTTTTCTGATAATCAGGAAGTATATGAATGTTATGCGGAATTGAAGGAATACATGAAATTGAAAATATGTAGTTTTGCCTTCAAAACTACGAAAATCTAATTAAATTTTTCACCCAAAATTGAGTATACATTAACAAAATAAACCCAGTGTTACATGTATTTTACTCATAAATCATAATATCGTTTTATTTTTCTTACAAGCGTTCTCGTTATATTTATCCATTCCGTCCAGCACAAATCAGTTCAGCTGCACTCGTTCGTTCGCAAACAGTTTGCCCGTAAACACTTCGTTCTCAAACAGCTCGTTCCCAATCAGTTCTCTCTCAATCAGTTATTACCCATACAGTTCACTCGCAAACAGTTCGTTCACAAACAGTTCACTCTCAATCAGTTCGCTCTCAAACAGTTCACTCGCCAACCGTTCTTTCGGAATCAGTTCGTGGGGAGAACTACCGTTCTTTGAAAAAGAACGACCGTTCGTTCACTCTTTCGGCGAACTAGTTCTTTCGTACCGTTCGTGAACGGTTTGCCCATCTCTAGATTACAATATGACTCTCTTATATAAAGCCTCATCCCTATTGGCAAAAACCTGGAACAGTTAACCTGCACAAGCCTCTTTTTATGTAATTTTTTTGACTAACAAGCTTTTCGCCATAGAAATGATGAAATGATGACGATGGTCCCGCCTCCTTCCTCTGAAGAGGGTTGTGGTTATCTAGAAGATATTTTTTTTCGCAGCATTAAAATTAGTTTAACAAACAAAAAAAAACAACGAACTGATTTTGTTTACAGATATAAGTTTAAAAAATTGCAATGTCAAATGACAAGCCAATGTTCAGCCATGTCCGCCATAGAGCCGATACGGTCCCGACGAGGCCCTTGCAGCCAAGTGGTTCACCAGAGCACAAATCTAACCGCCAGCCTTGTTTTGGATTGACTTTGAACATCCTCATCCACAGGAATTGAAAAAAAATTATTTACGAAAAATTTCTAGACCGGCACTTAGAAAACATTCAATTTAAAATTATTATCTTTCAGTTATCATCTTTGTTATCTTAGTTATATTAAATTTATATTATTATATTATTATATAGTTATATATCAGTTATATCTTTGTCACGCGCGACGCTTAAGCTTTTGTGGACTACTTTTTTTTAAATAATACAATATAAAAACAACAAAATTAAAATTAAAATAGACTATCATCACCAACAGTCTTAATAGAGATAAATACAAATAAAAACAAGATAATTTAAAAAAATTAATATTCTACATAATATAATTCGTTCAAAAAAAAACTTTGTTAGGTTCATTGAAAATATTTAAACAAACTGCAAAAAATTGTCCACATTTAATTACCTGTTCGTGTAAAACTACGCCAGTAAGAATCCCCGTCATAAATTATTTGTCTTTCTGATATAATTGCGGATAACCATCAAACGAAATTGGCGAGAATTGGATGGATTTAGATCCACCTCATTGCGACGATACCACTGGACTATCTTATGGTAACTCGCCAAATCTGGCCAAAACTCCACAGGTGCGTTGGGTGTTTTTATGAAAGCCTCCTTTTTTCTGGTGCATTCTTATTTATACAACTTCGAGGCAATCGTTTTCTCATTGGCAAAAACCTGATCATACACTTTCATGGAATTTATTTAACGGGTGTTAAATAAAAAATTAGATTTTTTTCAATACCTTTCAGTAACTCAAATAAAGAGCGTAAAATTTTCTTTCTCCAAGAAAATTGCACTTTGGGCTCCCTAGAAACAGTAGGCATGTTTGGTTTTGCTAGTTTGAATTTGGTCAAAGCAAAGATGGCGACGAAACAGCACGTGCTCCGCGAACGCATTGTACGGTTCTACGAAACGCATTTCCAGCAAGGAAAAAAGTTCACGGTGGCAATGCTGCCATCTGCGTTTGGTCCACTCTGACTGCATACTATTATCAGTTTTTGCTGAACAGTTAAAATAAATTTATGCCATAAACCTGGCTGTTTGCAACATAAGTGAGAAAAGTAGAATGTAGGTTGAGAAATTCTTGATTGTTTGCTATTATTAACTCATTTTTTCTTTGTTTGTTACTTAGTCCGATCTAAGTAAACACCGACCGATATCATCCCATATTTTGGAGATAACTTTCTTAAATTGAAATAAGCTTGGAATTTTGTAGTCATTAAGCTTTGAAACCATGTGAGGGGATTAGAATGAAAGGGGTGTAAGTGATTTGATCGATTTCTCTACATCGACTTTCTCTTTTGGTCATAACCTAGCTGCAAATACATTCCCAGCTGTATTTGACAATGCGGAATATAGGTCAGAACCTCATCTATCGGATTCTATAGCAAACTCAAATTGGAACGTTTTTGCAGTTGAGTTATTAACTGAAGAAAAAGTTGATGAAGAGAAATCGATCAAGTCACTTACACCCCTTGCATTCTAAGCCCCTCATGTACGATCAAACAAAATAACCCAGTGGATTAAGGTTGGGAGAAGATTTCATCCTTGGTAATATAATCAGTCAAATTTTCCAGGCACCAAATTTTTCTGTAGTTTGAAACTTTCGGCGACTGAGCTATAATCGATTGAAAATTATATAATTTTCGCGATGCGAAACATTTTCCGTTGCGCGCGCATACAATATTGGATACGAAAATTTTCTACTGATGGGGAAGAATAATTAATGCTGTATGGAATAACCAACTCTCTTGAGCGAGAAAACACGTTTTGCTTCAAAACTGTGTCGAGGTAATAAGCTGCATTGATTTTCACACCTTTTCGATTAAAATAAAAGGAACTTTTCCTCTTTTACATATTGCTCCTCAAAAACATTGACTGATGTTTTAGTTTCATACCGTGACTCGTTCTGCTTATGGGCAGGTACATCTTCAATACTTGCACTCCATACATTGCCATCCAGGTTAATACCTTCAGAATATAGAAAAACAATTTCTTTGCGTCCGTTTATCTTCGCAAAATGTAAACAAAATGCACATGGATACAACACTGTCATTTTGTACTATGATGAAGACCCATTTATTTGACATACAGATGGCAGCATTCGTATTGGCAATTCAACTAAATTGTGACCGAACATTTTTGTCACGGTGTAGTGCAGAACGAACTCCGATACAACTGCTGATATATTTACATATAGGGTTGGGGAAAAAGAAATGTCGTATTTCTGATCGAAATTTGACGCTTTATTTAACATACTTAAAATTATCCAATTTAAGTCAAATATGCGCCGTTTTGTTCGCAAAACGCACTTGTTACCATTTAGAAGGCAACTTCATTATCAACCCCCCCCCCAACTATAAAACCACCCTCCTTATTTGCAAAAAAAAACTTACAAAAGTGATTGCTGACATTCATACAAGTATCTGAATGATCCTCTCATATTTGGTTATATGTTCGTGAGAGTTTACTTGCATGACACATTGTGTATCATTTGATTTTGATCGAAATCCAAACACTGCTTAGTATTACCAAGAGCGTTTTGCATGGACCGGAAGAGATGATAATCACTTGGAGCCAGGTCCGTACTATACGGTGGGTGCAATAGGACATCCCATCCGAGCTCCCGTAGCTTCTGGCGGGTCACCAAGGATGTGTGAGGCCGAGCGTTGGCCTGGTGGGAAACAACACCATTCCTATTGATCATTTCTGGCCGCTTCTGGTCAATCGCCTGCTTCAAACGGTCAAGCTGCTCACAGTAGAGAACCGAGTTGAGGGTCTGGCCATAGTTGAGCAGCTCATAGTGGATGATTCCCTTCCAATCCCACCAAAAACACAGCAAAACCTTCCTGGCTGTCAATCCGGGTTTGGCGATGGTTTGGGCCGGCTCACCGCGCTTCGACCACGACTTTTTCGCTTTAGGTTGTCGTACGTGGTTCACTTTTCATCACCAGTCACCATCTTCTTCATCTTCTGGGTCGAATTCGTTCCGTTTCAGCAGTGCATCGCAGGCTTTGATTCGGTCTAAAATATTTTTTTGCGTCAGCTCGTGTGGCACCCATACATCCAGCTTTTTGACGTAGGACTACGTCTTTCATTTCTATACTGGGGTGTAAGTTCAAAATTTCGAAAACGAAAGCGTTACGCCGGAGAACGAGAATTTGAACGCTAATAGCTCCTAAACAACTGAACGAAATGGTATTATAAACACCTCATTCGAAAGATAAAATGTCTACGCGTGATATGCTTGTTATTTTTTGATCCAAAAACTTGTTTCAATAGCCCTAAAGTTGCTTTCAAAACAGGCTATTGAAATCACACCAATCGGTATATAAGCAAGTGCCGCTCAGAAATCCGCTCAGTTATGATTGCGCAACGATTGAGGTACGATCGTTGGAATGGATGGATGTTTCCCTAACACAGACTTCAAAACCATGGAGCCAAGGGAAATCGGCATTGCAAAATAGATGCAAGCAGCGGGTACTTTTGAACTGGTTTGCGTTTCTGGAAATCGGAATGTTTCCCTAACACAGACTTCAAAACCATGGAGCCTGTGGAAATCGGCATAGCAAATTAGATGCAAGCAGCGGAAACGTTTGTATTCGTTTGCGTTTTTGCAAATTGGAATGTTTCCCTAACAGATTTCAAAACCATGGAGCAAGGTCAAATTGGTATAGCAAATTAGATCCAAGCAGCGAGTACCTTTGTACTCATTCGCGTTTCTGCAAATTGGAGTGTTTCTCTAACACAGATTTCAAAAACATGAAGCCTGGGGAAATTGGCATTGCAAAATAGATGCAAACTACGGGTACTTTTATACTCGCTCGCATTTTTGCAAACCGGAATGTGTTTTCCCAATACAGATTCAGAAACCAAGAAGTTGGGAAAATCGGCATTGCAGATACATTCAAGTCTTCAGTACTTTTATACCCCTATGCATTTTTACACTCCGGAATTCGTTTTGATAACACGGTCTATAAAAGAGGGTACAAATGCAACGCTTTGGCTCGATTATTCAAGACTGTATTGAAAGATATCTCGTCATGTCGCCAGCTCACTGAACTTCTACGCAGACCGTTTATTGATTGGGCAAAATGTTGATAACTATTTGATGCGATAACTACTACCATAATACATTAATTGACTTCAATTGGGATTTGTTTGCAATTGAATTCGTAAATAGTTTCATTCATTCACTAGTTTAATCAATAAGTTAATCAATGCACACAAAAGATAGCTCTGCGCAGCGGCGATATCGTACCTAATGAGGAACATCCGAGGTGGGATTATTGCTAATTGAAGAAATACAATTGATTTTCAAGCCAACGGCAGTCCTACGTTAACCTTGCGGTTATATCATAGGTATAACCCATCCAATGTTTTTGGAATCCAATCTTCTGCAAAAGGTTCCAAACGGTTTTATGGTCTATACCCAGTTCCTGGCCAATCGAGCGAGTGCTCACATGCCGGTCTACTTGGATGATTTCAACGATTTTATCGGTTTCCACAACGATTGGCCTACCAGTACGGGGTTTATCTTTGACAGCCACTACACCAGAACGAAATCGATCAAACCAATGCTGTGCTGTGCGAATCGTTACAGTATCGGGTGCATAAACTACACGAATTTTTTCGGCCGCCTTCGTTGCAGTTTTACCTCGCAGGTTATTGAAGCTAGACACTTCACCCCCCTCTTTAAGGCCATACAAATTAAACACAAATTTCTACATTACTCGAGAATTAGTCAAGCAAATGGAACCGAATTAGGCATATGGAGGTTTTAGGGTGCAATAAATGTTTCTATGGTGGTTAGATACCCCTTCCCCCTTCTCTTAGGGGGGGCTGCCATACAGATGAAAAACAAATTTCTTCATAACTCGAAATCTAATCAAGCAAATGGAGCCAAATTTGGCATTTGAAGATTTTAGGGGGCACGAAACGTTTCTATGGTGACTGGACACTCCTCCCCCCTCTCTAAGGGAGAAGAGGGGGAGGGGTCTGTCTTTTTTCTATCATATTTTCTGTATCAAACTTTTATTCCATGTAACGGAGAAACATGTTATTTGCAAGTGTTTGAAAAATATTGAACGAGAATTGTGTCTGAAAATAATCTGATATTATAATGATGAGTTTTGGTAGAAGTACAAGGATTTTTTTAGTGAAAGGTAAATTCAACGGGGTCGATTAGAAAATCAATCAATGAACAGTTCTGCGATTGGACTCATGAACTTGCGCTTAGTAAGAAAACGTGAATGTTTGAAGGTATTGATTTTTTTTATTGCTATTGATAACAAAAAACAAATTTTGGACGGGACGAAGTTTGGCGGGTCAGCTAGTATAACATACAACGACAGGATCAGGACTTGCGTCCCAGCCAAAAGGTTATCGATGGGCAATTATTTGCTTACATTAACAGGACAAACTTATATGCATACTTGGAGGAAAAATTAACGTCATTGAGAACCTTTTAAGCATTCTCTATTGTTCCATCAAAGGGATTCAGCCATTTTCGTAACATTGACTCGTCTCACAGGTTTCAGGAATGCCAGAGAGTACAACGAAATGGCGAAGGTTAACGAGTCTCATTAATATGCAACGTTCCTTTGTAACGTAAAGTGCCTTGAAGCCCTATACCGACCTATTTCGCAAAACAACAGTAAACGAGTACATGCCGTACAGGAAAATCAATCACTCCAAAGTGTACCCTCAACACTTGGTATGCTTCCTCCACATGGCGGCATACATACACAACTCCAGTGTCTCCTTGCGGCCATCCTGGAAACTCTCCGGGTTAGGACGAGCGTCATTTTCACCATGTGCATTAGAGGCGAGGAACTTTCTACACAATCGATTTCTCCATCAACAGCCATGTTCGGCACATGGTATGAGACATGAAAATTTAATAGCTCTAGAATATCAATGAAATTCAAGTCAAAGCAAAACGTCCTTTATGTAGCATTTGGCCCTTGTTCGAGAAAGACATCTTGGTGTAAAGTCAGTCCTGGCTTGCTTGCCTCCTGTCTCGATTGAGTTGAAAGACAAGCGTCAGCCAAGAAAATGGATATACAACAACTCGTCCGACATCGGCATCACAGCCAAGCTCTAGTGTGAGTACCTCGATACAGGCTACATGTATCCGAAATGTACAATTGTGTTCCAATGCCAATAATAAACTCATCGTGCGCCATCTCTTTTCCCTGGCAGCCCGGAATAAAACGTATTTACATCGAAGAGATGGTTCGTTTGTGCGCACGAAAAATAATAAACGAAAATACATTTGTTAGAATGTCAACAGCTTGCTCGGAAACTCCTTCAGTCGGAGGATAAATGGGAGGAATGGGGGCGTTCCGTGCTCGTCCAGGCGAGGTGTCATTTCCGGCTCAACTGAAGCAGAGGAAACCATGTTTTCGAACTGATTCTAATATAACAACTCTGATAGGCTACATGTAAACAGAGAGCACTACTTCCGAATCGGCGAGGCGTTAGAAATACTGGTTCGATTCCAATTGGTTTTATATGGATACTAGCGAAATAAATTAGCTCTGGTTGTACCCAACCACTTTTCAATAAAATAGAAGGACAGCAACACTCCCGGTGTCTCATTATGTGAATTAGGATAAACATCAATTACAAATTATGCGACGACCCGTACGTATGAATCATATAAAGCTGCCATTTTTTTTTGTGGAAATATGTCATTCGTTTATCGGCGAATGTAACACATTTCACACCGGCGCCGATTGCAATAATCGATTTCACCAATTAAAATTTAATGCTGATTCGATTATGGTTCCGTTTAACTTATGCAAACATTGACCGTGACGTTGCCGCGCAGAATTATAAATTGACATGGAATGCGATTATTCAATTCATGTCGTTCAGTTTGAACGTTTTAACGGAGCTGTAAAAATGCTTGCTATACAATGGAACGTTAGTGTTTTTGCTGAACAATGGATGCACAGAAAAAATAACCTTACGCCTAAATGGCTACTACTGTGTAATTTATCATTATGTAATGGAACAGAAAACTTAACGCCTACATGGTTACTACTAATTACTGTGTAATTCACAATTTATAGAAACATTCACATATGTACATGTACACGATTAAACCCGGCTCTGTTACAGCTAAATGCTAATGAGCCTAATAAATAAATGGGATAAAAAAAAAACATTGTTACAATTTTCTTATATCCCATCCTTCTCCTAAAAATATGTCACCCTTCTAATCTCGAGTACACCGCGAGTAATCGGTTTTCCACCTTACTAACCATAGATGTAAGAAAATTGTTTATATATATAGTTTTAAAATTATATTTAAGAATTCGGCTCCTTTAAACTTAAGTAACTGAGCCTGTAAAAATAAACGAATTAATAAAAAAAAAGACCAAAATCCAAAATTTCTGCAAATATATTATTTTTCGAAATGATACTAGCTAATTGGCTTTGATTTGATATGTCGATCATCTGAATCGGTGCAGTAGTTCAAATGTAACGAGTTTTTAAAAAAAGTAATTTTTAGAATAAGTGGGAAAAAAAATAAAATAATACGGGACTAATATTTTGTGATAAAGAACAAAACTATCACTTTTCACGAAAATCTGAGAATCACTATATCGGGTTGACATGGAATAGCTGTATATAAACATTTCCATCGCACTTTTAGGTGGATTAACACTATTTTCATAACTCAAATAATCATTCAAGACACTTACATGTTGTTAAATTATCTTGAAATTATTGAGAAATTGATGTCTAAACACAATTTTTAATAGAATGTAATATTCACTACTTTGACCCATTGTCCCCCCTCTGAGGTGAGTGAGATTGGGTCAACTTTCATTTAATCGCAGTTCAGTGAAAAATTAATATTATTCAACAATTCCTTGGACATTTACGAGTGTTCATCATTAGAGAACATTACTACGTAATCAGAATTGTGTTTTACACCTATTTACGATAGTTATTCAATAAAAAGTTTGAAAACTACATTTGATAATCACCTGAAATTATTGACAACAAGGCTGAGTGTTTCCAACGTGCCGTAATCCGTTTTTTCATATGTGATCGAGCGTTGTCATGAAGAAAAATGATCTTATGTTGCCTTTTTCGGCATTGTGGTAGTTTTAGACAATTGACCAGCTTCAAAATGATATAATTTCCAGGTTCTCATTTAATATGGAATTACAGTCATTCAGAAATCACAAAATAATCCCTATTTTGCACCACGTTCCGACAAGTGTATATGTTCATTTCCAACTCTACATTGATGAACAAGAAATGTGATCTTGAACATCCTGACCAATGTTACTACACTTGAGATTATAACTAATAACTTAATGATATAAAAATATTTCTAAGCTCTCTTCATTGTCGAATTGAATGCCAACGCGTGGTGCTGTTCGTCATTGCCATCAACCGAGCTGGGACCATGTCGAAACCACTGACAACTTATCACCCGGGAGATAACCTTCATCCGCACTCCATCAATATCCGTCCGGTGCGGTTTGTCATGCATGTCTGGTTTTTCCAATTTGAGAGCCCGAGGCAAAAAAAAAGTCACGCACTAGTGTTTACTGGCGTCCGATACTTACGTAGCTCCCGTTGGGCCATTTCGATGAATTGAAACTCGAGTCCTCGCCATCGTTTGACACTGCAAAACAGCAGACAGAAAAGTGAAGGAGACAAGAGAAAATTAGTCGTCCACAACAATACCACTGGCATCCCATCAAGCGCACTGGAGGAGATGTCAGTAAAAATGTCCATCAATTGGCGACGGAAGATCGACCGCCAGCGAAGTTAATCAAGAAGGGCGAAAAAAGTAAATCATTTTTACCGTACTGTGCCGGAATCACGTCCGGATCGCCTCTGTCGTCCTCGGTGGGGTCCGGCTTGCCATCTCTGGTTTTACCATCCGAGCCTATGCCGAGCTGCCCTCCAGGCCCTGGCCCGATGCTGCCTCCGCCGCTCCCGTTACCGCCCGCGCCAGAACCGTGCTGCCAACGGGGGCTTTGTTTGGTGTTTTTCTGCACACCGGCGTGAAGAGAGGGAGAGAAAAGAATTTACGTAATTAATGAATCGGAAAATTTCCGTCAATAAATTCTGTTCTATTGTGAGTAAGTTAATTAAAATCATCGATTGGTGGCAAATCAGATGCGCTGGACAAATGTTGTGCGGAGAGAACCATTTTTGCCGCTCTGGTACGTGACGAATCGTTTTTGCGAGATAGCTTTGGCTTTTATTAGTATTTCTGAATTCTTAGTTAATAGTTCTAGTACTTGATTTCTGCAAACAACGAGTCCAGAGCGCTCTTAGTGCTTCCGTTCTCTGGAAAAATGTCCTTTCCACTATATAAGACCTCCTGGAAGCATTCTGAAATCGTTCTGAATAGAATCACGTTCGCACTGCAATCAAATCTTTGTTTTTTCCTCTTTTAATATCTTAAGTCAGCAACATTTTTCTCTGTTTGCCACTTATTTCAAGTTTTTTCCTCCTCCTCGACCATTATAATTGAATTATGTTTCGTTCATTAAGGAAATGCCAACTTTTCATTTGTTTCTTTGTGAATGTTTCAACTTTTTGCCAATTACAAGGCACTCCGGAGGTGTTGAAGAAGGACATCCGGAGACGGGGGTGAGCGGGAATTTTAATGTCTTTTAAGAAGAAACTGGAGTACTTTCTTTTTTCCGTCCTCTCCGGGCGTTAGGTGTGAAAGAGGATACGGCCTGGCGAAAACATTGTACCCCTCGACATAACGAACAGCTGTCGGTGAATATTGGAATTGTCTACTCGGCACATCCTTGATGATTGTGTCGCGACACCTATATTGAATTAAATTTCGGGATCTGTCGCTTCTGTTGCTCACTTGGAGGCCCACTAGAGACAATGCCATGCCATCAAAATAAGTGCGGCTACGAAATAAGGGTGTAATTGGGCTGTTTTGCATAAATGTTCGTTTCGTTGGAAATGAAATAATTTCCGCTTAGTGTTTCATTAAACATCAATCACAGTTGATGACTTTGATATTTATAGAAAGAGTGTCTACACATTTCTCGAATGTATTCATCGCCAGTTTGAGTCTGAATCTACAAATAGTTTATCAAACACCCATGAACATCATTAAAGCCTCGAATCGTAGTAAAACAAAATCGGGTTCTGTTTCTAATCCGACGTAATTTGAAATAGAACACCGTTAAGGAACAGTAATTGTATACTCGTCATGTTTTTTTTCCAGTAGTACCGCTCACCCACTTCTCCATTTTCCACTCAATCTAATTTTCGTTTCGGCACCAGTTTCGCCAATGCCTGTGTGCCATTTATTTTATCCACGCGGCTTTGCGGGGGTGGTGGTGGGTGGTGTTTGAGCGAATCATGAAAAAAAAACGGGATTTGCTCATAACAGCTTCGCTAGTGCACTAATGAACGCTAATTGGCGCCAGTGGGTGGGAAGAGGGAAAAACAACAGGACTCAGGAGAGAGTGAAAAAATAACAACAATGCACAGCAGCGTGTTAAACACGAGAAATTGGTTTCATTATTCGCGATTTCTTTCGATTCGAGTATCAAATGGGACCGGCAGCGGCTGCTTCTCAGCTGCACTCCTCCGAGTGATACACATAACGGCAGGCAGGAAATGCTAAGCCAGCGGCCAGCAGTGTGGATTTGTTTTCCATTACACGCTTTATTTAAACGCTAATCACTCTGGGAAATAATGAATGATTTCTTACAAAACGGGTAACTAATGAGTAGCTCCTGAGGGTAATTGCAACGGTTTAAGTGCTGGCTACTCTTGCAAACATCTCTAATGAGGAAATAAACTAATATAAGGAAATGATATTGTTGTAAGCCAATCTATCTATCTATATATATAAAAATGGAGTGATGTCTGTCTGTCTGTCTGATTCTTATAGACTCGGAAACTACTGAACCGATCGACATGAAAATTGGTATGTAGGGGTTTTTTGGGCCGGGGAAGGTTTTCGTGATATTTTGAGACCCCTCCCCCCTCTCTAAGGGGGGGCTGCCATACAAATGAAACACAAATTTCTGCATTACTCGAAAATTAACCAAGCAAACGAAACCAAAGTTGGCATGTGAAAGTTTTAGGGTGCAATAAATGTTTCTATGATGGTTAGACAGTCCTTCCCCCTCTCTAAGGGGGGGCTACCATACAAATGAAACACAAATTTCTGCATTACTCGAGAATTAATCAAGCAAATGAAACCAAATTTGGCATGTGGAGGTTTTAGGATGCAATAAATGTTTCTATGGTGATAAGATACTCCTTCCCCCTCTCTTAGAGGGGGCTGCCGTACAAATGAAACACAAATTTTTGCATTACCCGAGAATTAATCAAGCAAATTAAACCAAATTAGGCATATGGAAACTTTAGGGTGCAATGAATGTTTCTATGGTGGTTAGATACCCCTCCCCCCTCTCTTAGGGGTGGCTGCCATACAAATAAAACACAAATTTCTGCATTACTCGAGAATTAATCAAGTAAATGAAACCAAATTAGGCATATGGAGGTTTCAGGGTGCAACAAATTATTCTATGGTGGTTAGATACTCCACCCCCCTCTCTAAGGGGGGGCTGCCATACAAATGAAACACAAATTTCTGTATTACTCGAGAATTAATCAAGCAAATAAAACCAAATTTAGCATGTAACGTAACGAAGAAACATGTTTTTTGCAAGCGGTTGAAATATCTTGAACGAGAATTGTGTCTGAAAATAATCTGATATTATAATGTCGAGTTTTGCTAGAAGTACTAGGAATGTTACAGTAAAAGGTAATTTTAAAGGGTAGATTAGAGGATCAATCAATGAATAGTTCTGCGATTGGGCGGGACGAAGTTTGCCGGGTTAGCTAGTAATTTATAAAAAAAATTCACGAAATGCATAATCAATAACTTTTCAAAAATGTGATTTACACGTATTTCAAAAAGTATTCACAATGGCAGTTTTTTAACAATGTTAATCAACATGATACGAAAGAAATGACAATCTTCTGTGCACTAAACTTGATTTGAATAGAGTGCGAAGTGGATATTTTAAGTGATTTTCGAAATACTGTAACTTGGTGCAATCAACGCATGGAGATGAGACGCATATCATTTTAAAGCTTGAACTTTCAAGTTGGAATAATCTAAGAACACATTTTTATCTTAGTGTGAGTAGATGTAGTGGACGAAAATATCGGGAAGAAATAAAAAATCGATTTTTTCCTGTGTTTTCAAAGTTTTCGTGAACTAACACAATAACTTTGAAAAAACAAGATAGAAATAATTTTTTTTCAATTGTAACTAATTCTAACTAAAACAAAACAGTGTTCGTAGAATATTCCAAAAATTGAAGTTGTTGTTGTCTCAAAAGCTTTAAAATGATGTACACCCCATCTTCATGCGTTGATTTTTCACGAAGCGAGAGCATTTTAAAAATCACTTAAAAATTCTGACCTCGCACTCTGTGTTTCTATTTTTTTTTGTAGAGTATATACTTAATATCAAACTAGAAGAAAATACAAGCGATGCCAAAATGCCATTTATCAAGTTAAACCGAAGATGGTTAATAAAACTAGATCTAGGAAGTGAAAATTGCCCCCAAACCAAATAACCAGCACTACATTGAGAGAAATAATTAGTGAATATAACGATTATGGTAAATGCTACCAATCTATGGTCATTTTCTACCGTACTAATAAACATATATGTCAAACAGATGATTCGTAAGCCCATTATCAGCTACATTTTACCGCTCGTATTAGAATTATATCCTTAGTATAAGTCCGTATTGCCTCATGGCAACCATAAAAATGACTAATACGCGCTTTTCTCACTAGTCTTCAGATATCAAGTTTACTAATGTTATTGAGTAAAATATATTAACCTCTGATAGGGACGTGGAATTGTTGACAACATGTACAAAAAAATTGTATATTCTACTAATGTTTGCATTACCAAATGTATTTGGCGGTTTTCTACTGAGGATTTTTCTAAGTGTATGAAAAATTTCGTATAGGGTATCGAATAATAAATTTCAAATGATAAATTTTCGGATCCCTATATGGTTCACCATAGGATCTATGTAGAGAAACGTACTTTTTCGTTTCCTCACGCCATTCTCTATAATTTCGTGATGAAAACTTCAAAAAAGTACTGCACGTGCATCTGACTATTGTTTATCAAAAAATATCGCCAAATATATTTTGTGAGTTTTTTTTGATTTTTTTTTATTTCGGGATCCAGTACTACTCCAGTTTGTATTTGTATACAATTTGTATGTTCCTATATCTTTTTTCGGATATGTGTGATTTTACTCGAAACAATAGATACTCCTGTGAAATTGTCATATGCAGTTCTATAAACACTATCAGCATAAAGGCGACAAAAATCGGATTACATCGGGCCTTATTCCCGAATACACTACGCGTGAAAACAATGTGGAGTGAGTACAACCTCATTCCGGATTGCACGCCACTGTAAACATTTGGTAGAATTCATTATGAATACACCGAGTTCATCCATCGATTATTTGTGTAAACAGAGCCATTCCTTGTGCTCATCATAATCACTGATCATACACTCTGCCAAAAAGTTGGTATATATGACGAGTTTTTTGGTAAATATTATCAATGATTAGTAATTTTTGAATCTATTTGAATCTATTTTTCAAGTGCATTTAGCTTTAAAAAAATCTTGTAGCTTTTTTTCCCCATGCTGTCTGTTTTTTTCATACGCGGTCAAACGTTTCGCATATAAAAAAAGGAAGCGTTTTCATCACTCGAGCTTTGTTTATTAACTTTTTGTGACCGGAATAGAATTGAAATAAAGGTTGTAATTTGGGTAATTCGTATTTTTTAGAAAGGAAAAAGTTCAAATAATACAATTCTAGTGTTCATAATAATAAAAACCTAACATTTATCGAGAAGTAAAATTGAATTACAATTAGGTTTAGATAAATTTTGATGTCAATAATACCGAGACGGCGCCAGTGGTTGTATGGTTAGCGTAACAGCCTCACAATCCGATCGGCCTGGGTTCAATCCCAGCTGGCGTCGTTGGGATTTTCTGAGGCGAAAAATCTCTGGTTACGTCTTCCTTCGGAGCGGAAGTAAAAGAAGTTGGCCCGGCTCATGAGTTGTTGAGTCTGATAGGTAGGAACAGGTGGAGTCGCCTCCCTGATGTCGGTGATTGGCACTAAAGTGGCGGAAATAGGCCGACGAAAAATAAGCGAAGATAAAAAAAAAAAATAATACCGAGATTTCTGAAAATACCAAAACTAATTTCTGAAAATCTACCAAAATGTCAGTTGTGCTTTCATGATTTCAAACGCTCGCATTAATTGGTGAAAAAATGTAGCTCATTCACTTAATTTAATTAGATTATTTTTGCCTTTCATAACAATACTTTCTCTATGTGGTTTATTTTAAGAAAATGAACTTTTTCCCCTACTGATTATTGGCATTTCGATTGGATTCTTCTTGACAACCAATTTGATTCTATTCGCATGACCCAGATTCGTACATATTACGCGATAACAATGGTAAACAAATGTCAAATCGGCCAGTATTACCCAGTATAAGCAGTCGGTTCAACGTTGGTTCAACATATACCCTAAACATGTTATGTTAACCCAACCTTTATGCATATATTGTTATGAATTTATTGAGCTTGTGTATGCATCTTTATTCAATTATTGAACTACCTAAACTATTATTGAACTATCTAAACTATAGACATCTGGTCCTGCGTCGATTGGGTCTGTTCCACGGCTACAAATTAGGAAAAAATACACAATCATTACTACAAATAGCTACGCCAGACTACACAATTCTCACTATTATCCTCTCCCAGGACCAGCGTGTAATTACTTGTCAGCCGAACACATTCGGAAAATATCACGAAGCTGACGAAACCCAGGCGGCATTAAGTAAGGCCAGCTCTATGCCCCGTTGCAACATTGACTTGACAGCGTCAGTGGATACGGAACCTCCGTCGTGACGAATCCGGAAAATATCCAATTGATCGAACCACCGATCATAATTGTCTGCAAAGCGTTTATGAAGTTGTCGTTGACCAAATCCAACAGCATAAAGGTAGATCTAGGACTCAACAGGGTTCGTTTTTGTGTCTCGAAGTACCATGATTCCTTATTATTGAAGCAATGTCTTCGCATTCTCCCGCAACAGACGAAGACATTGCTATCCAATATGTATCAATATTAATTAAAGAACTTAAATTGAATTGATTTTCAAGAATATTACTTACCTGTCCCGAATCTGGGTTAATTCAACCTTCTTCTGTGAAGAAATCAATATCGGAAAGTAGTTCCGTTCAACTCAATTATCAACTCGGTAATTAGACTAATAATGTTATATTTACATGTTCTTCGCGGTTGCCAGTAATGACAATTGTAAAAGTTACTAATACCGCGAAGTAAAATGAATCAATCGTTGGTAGGGATGTGTATTGCATCTGACATTCATTTTACAAACGATTGGTAATATTTACAGAAAATCTGTACATTCTACTAGTGTTTGCATTAGAAAAGATTTGGAAGCTTTTTTTAGTAATCCATTTTCTGGGTGTATCGACACAACTTGAGGATAAACAAAACAAAATACAACTGACGTTTCTCTTAGAAACGACATTGGAAATGAACACAGGGTCATTTTGGTATCCATTCCACTTTCTACACGAAGTTCATTTTTACACTTTACGTAACGGGAATGAGTACAACAAAGTGAAGTGAGATGTACGCGTAGTGGGACCGTAAGTGTACGTGGATACGGTAATAAGGCCCATCGGAATTTAAAGATGAAATTTTTAAATCGAAAAATACGAAAAATTAAACAAAAAATAGATCAGACGTCGATATATTTAATCTTATAATCTCAAATATTAAATTAACAGATTTCTGCGTTTCTAAAAACAAAACAAAAAATGTACCTTTTTTTGCTCTAATAATTCTGAAAACGTACACATATATCAAAAAATGTGTTCGAATACGTTTTAATATAAAATTAAAGTTGTACTGTGTCCCAAATTCGATTTTTTTTTTTGGAATTGAAATTGGAAGCAATAATGTAACAAACTATGATTTGGAGGGACCACACCTGCAACTGCTGTGGATCAATTATTGTTTGTTGACTTACTAAACACTCAAACATGGCACTGCGTTCAAACGAATTTTCCACACTGTATTGGTACGGTATTGACTTAAAAATGGAGATATGAGTTTTTTTCAAAATTATGAAATTTCAATACTTGCGAAATCATTACAATTTAATAAAAGTAATATAACAAATGGAATATGAAATAAAAATAGGTTTTGAGAGAGGAAATTCGTTTGAATGCATTTTAGTTTTTGATAATGAATATGATGATTTAGTAAACATTTTAAGGAAAAACGATATTTTGTTATCTTTCCGAATCTTGCGTTCTGGCCAGTTCAAGTCTTTGGTATCTCACTACGAAAACCACTGCATATTTCTCTTACTGACATGGATGGTTGCATTGCCTTGCTGAAAAGTGAAGTTTTCAGGCATAAAATTTTCGGTAAATGGTACCAGAATGTTTTTCATTAATTCCACGTACTTTTCTGAGTTCATCCTGGTTGAAATTGTAGCAAGAGGGGTTTTCCATGATGTGAAAAACACTCCCAATCATGAGTGTTTCGACTCAGCTTGACTTTTGGTTCCTTCCTCAAATCATGCCAGTAGTGTGCACAACAATCAGGGTCATCTAGATCCATCTATATGTGTTGGAGTAAGATTCGGTTTCTTGGCCTTTTTAGTGTACTTGAGGTAACCGGATCCCCGCTATATCTGTGCAATGCGCTTGATGGTAATCGAGAGTCCAAGTTCCATCTTCTAGCTTCGCTCACCTCTTTTCTATATTTCTCACGGTCGGCCTATGTCCTCGAGACGCTTTCGACCGTTTTGAAACTAGTAAAATGGACAGCACGAAGCGAACATGCGAAGTTGTCTATTGAATGAAGGACTGTCTTTGGTGATAATGTGGAATACAGAAAAATGTAAGGAATTGTTTTTCACATACATTATTTCGAAGATTCAACTTTCAAGTTTGAAATATTCTACGAACACATTTTTATCTTTGTATGTGTAGTGGACAAAAAAATCGGCAAAAATAAAAAAATGGTTTTTTTTTGTTTTTCAAACTTTTTGTAGACTATTACAATTTTTGCTAACTAAGTCAATAGCAAATCCAATTAACCTTATCAAGCATCCCTAGAATGTTTGATAAGGGTCATTTAATTCCTATAACGTTCCTGTGGGTCCTTTCTATACAAAGATATTTTTATTTGAATGAAAAACTACCCCATACTTTTTGTTGATGAACAATTCAACAAATAATGATCGCACTGCAAACTGAAAGATAGGTTTTAAAACTCAAAACTCCTGTACAAGGTTATTTTCTTGGTTCGACAAAAAACAATTTGTTTTTTTGCATCGATTTTAAAAAAGTGCCAAAAGTGTGTTTTTGTAGCGCGTTAGAAAATCTTCTGTAATTTTGCAAATATGGCTTTAATTTTCTGTCGAGCGTATGTATATTTATTTTTTCCTGAGTTACCCTTAGAGTCCGTCATTCAGAACAAGGGTGATCTGGAAAAATGACTTTTTCATAAACGTATTCATTTTTGAAAAAAATTAAAACTGTAAACCGCTTGACCAATTCACGATATGTTGAGTGTAAATAAACGATATATAGAAAAAGTCCTAGAGTCTTCAGCTTTTTATATTTTTTCAGGAAGTTCAAACGGGTTTTTAAACGTTTGTTCATTTAAAAAAGAACATGCGTGACCATTGATTCAATATTGGGAGGTTCATTATGGGGACGCAGGTTTTTTTTGAAAAAAACCAAAAAATATATATTAAAAAAAATCGTGGCACTTCAATTTCATAATCATATAAAAAAGTCTGAACTTTCCAAAAAAAAAAAACTGGAGTCTAGTTGGGTTGGACACCTCAACAAGCGCTAAAAACAAAAAATTTCAATGGTTTCGCCTAAAAGTGTACTAAAATATTTTCTCTGAAAAGTGTATCAAAATACGATTCATTCAAGAAATAGGTCAAGCGATTCAAAAGTTAAAAATTTTCAAAAATGAGCTTATTGATAAAAAGACGATTTTCCATTTTTTGACTGAGCTGAAACGGTGATCCAAATGATCAGTTCATTAGAATAAATTGAACGGATCAGAGCCGCTCATCCGCTGGTGATTTACTGATTTGCACACTGTGTACTATACTTACTTCATCTGTGTCAACAGTCCTGAACTATGCCGGTAAGATATGTGTTGCCTAAGTTAGACATTTATTACATGTCCCAAAGCTATATTTTCCTTGAGGGAATGGGTCCTTATGCTGAATCAGGTGAATACGGCGGAACACAGGACACAGACGCGATATGAACCCGGCAGAAACGAATGGGTCGATTCCGGCAGATTCTGGTTATCAGATGCTTAAAAATTTTGAGATAATATTCTTCAGTAACCGTTTGACCAGGTGGTACAAACTCATTAGTTGACACTCTTGGATACTCAAGAACTCCATTGATACACTGTGTATGTCACTTCACTAACATCGAATTTGAGGAAAAAACATTTTAATTTTTTATAGTTACGATCTTTGAATTCGATAATAGCGATCTATTCCAATTGCTGACTGCAGAAAACATCCCAGCGCGCGGGGAACTCTCACTAGGTAGGAAATAAAAACACATGTGCTGGTTTTGTTCTTCGCAAACATCGGCCCATTTTCTTGAATTCAAAGTTCATCCTGTTTGCTTCCAGCTTTATCGGATTACCTGGAGGATACGCATCACGTGCGCACCGGGTGTGTGTGTGTGTGTGTGTATGTGTGTATGTGCGTATGTGCGCTATGTTTAGTATGCTGATAGCAGTGTTTGTTTTGAACCTCATAAGAATAGGCTAATTATATTTAGATTATCTAATGAAGGCGTTGTACGTGAACGAGAAGGTGGAGAAAATCTGTTATTTCTTTGTGTTGCTTAGGAACGTGGTGGTTTTGATCCAACCAGTTCTTTGTGTGTTAGGTATGGTTAGGATGGAGATATCCGTTCCCAGGATATTGCTGTATGGAAAGTTTATCATACATTAAATTTGAATACTGTTGTGGGATGAAGTTCAAGGTTAGACACATTAAATCGTGCGCAATTTTCAACCAATGATTATACACGCAAAATGGCACAACAAGGATCTGTTGCTAGGCTCGTGTTTTCGTTCATAAATATTTTCCAGAAAAACACCAACCGATCCGAGAATACAATACAATAATAAGGAACGGCACACAACAACGGAAAAATGCAGATAGTGATTATTCGTCCAGGCCTCTATTTCCAAGCCATAAGATAAGATGGTGGGTGGAAGAGACTCACCTTGCCAGAGGAATCCTGTTTGGAGCCGTGCTGTTTCGTGTTACTAACTAAGTCGCTACTGACGTTCGTAATGGTGGTGGAGGTGGTTGTCGCTTTGATGTAGTAAAATCGCACGAAGATAACGAAACACAATACCAGCAGCGTGAACAGAATGCCAAACAGAATCGGGGATAGGCTCTCCAGCGGGTTGCTTGTTAGGACTGTAATTGGAGAGGTTGGATAAAGGCCACGCGAAGGAATAAATATAACATTGATTTATCATTAAAAATGTTTTCGCTCAAAAACAATGACATTTGAGACGGAAAGTATTTTCAGATATCTCATTTCACAAAGTCCGCAAATTTATCGCGTGGAAATGTTTATTTAACGAATCTTTAAACACAGCCACAGGAAGCTTACCGGCGCGGTTTTCTGTGGTGGTACTCTCGAATAAAAAATCTTTTACGACCACCCCCTGGCTTCTCCCCTTCTGATTGATGGCATAGATGACAGCCTTGAATGCGTTATTGTCTCCGAAATCGTCATAGAGGTTGTTGTAGTGCATGAGTGCTTCCAGTGGTTCTATCACAAAGTAAGGGTCATCGGGATTCGTGATGTTATACCTGCAGTAAAAAAGGAGAGAGAGCAGGGAATGTTAATTATCCTTGGAAGGCAAAATAAACATGGAGCAGCACGAGTGACTTCGATTGTAGTTTATTGAATTTCCACCAGAAACAGGAATGTGCCACAGTGTACGGCGGTATGCGAACGGAATCAATGAAAACCACATTCACAAAATTGTGGGAACGAACAATGCTGTTAAATATCCCGGAATAGTTGAGTTTTATTTTACAACAAATCATTTGTTCGGTACTGACTGTTGATTAATGAGGAATGAATCCTGCAGTGCGAGCAGAAACCTCAACTTTGTTTCACGGAACTTATACAGACTGTAGCCAATGCAGAGTAATACGAAAAATTGTGCTTCAACTTAAGCATTGTTGGTTCAGTTATTAACCCCGTTTGTCTGTTCTCGGCCACCACAGCAAGGAATCATTTTAAATACTTCATTCAACGATGTAATAGTTTAATTTTTTTCTAAGCGAATTGAAATGTCTAGTGAACTTTTCCACTAATGTATACGAATTTTCTATGTAACGAAACTCGGAAGAAACAAAATATTATCAGCGTGGAAAGATAAGAGAATCTCTTTCAAGGAATATTAATCCCGACCGCAAAGGGTTAATAATCGGAGTCAAAAAATGTTGTAGTTGAAGTTTTCGTCACGTAGCGTATTGTCTAATCGACTAATAAAACATCGCCACGTCTGCAAGTAGTTTAATACTTTATCGACTATACCAATCTTTTATTTAATGGGATGGTCACACAATAGCACCGTTGTACTTTGGGGGACGTAACCCCATAGCGGATTCAAGAATAATTTATTATCAGGATTAAAACTAAAATTTTTATCCTTTTTTAAATATTTCTTCCTTTCTCATTCGGAATTATTTATCATTCGGGTAAACTTTCTACCCAAATCCAAAGGCATTTGAGTGACCTTTATTCTCGCAAATGCTCTAGAATCTAGCTGGGTTATAATTCTTTTATCTCCTTCCAACGCATTACAGGAGAACTTCGATATAACGTACCCTCGATAAAGCATACTCTCGATATAACGTCACTCAATATAATGTACACATTTTCAATGTGTAAAAAAAGATTTTCGAAATAGGTACTGCGATTTTCATGTCAATCTCACAGGTTCAACAAGGGTTATATGATGGCCAGGGTATATGTTACCAAATTTTGATTAGAGCATTAGAAACCCTGTAAAAGCAATCTACCTGTTTATTGTGCATTCAAGAATAAGCTGATAATAGTCTGATGTATGAAACCATAACCCATAAGTAGGACTTCCACATGGAATTTTCATGTTTCATGCTATGCAATATGGCTTGAACAATTGTGCTGAAGAATAAAGGCGCAAGCGGTCATTCTATCGATTTACCCTTAAGGTTTGATTTAGTTAGAATCCGAAATTCCAGTTCTTTTTATATCAGCGATCGCAGTAGGAGTATCTCAAATATTTTGACAGCAAATTGTTTGGAAAACCTGTATCTTTCGACGGTGAAAATTTCACGTCAATCCGCTTCGTTTAGAAAAAGTTGTGTAGGATGGATGCCGAGAGGAAACATTTTCGCATTAAAAATCAAGCGTGGTAAGGTACATAAAACACGAAATCGCTGAAGGTGGCAAAATCGACAGTGTATGAGGTACTGGAATGTTTTCGTGGAGGTGTAAGTTGTTCTGATGCGTCAGAGAACGCGTCTTAGGGTAACATATGATCGGAAGCCAAGGTGTGACCAAGGTTTTCGTCACAAACAAGACAATAAAGGGTGTGTCACATCAAATTGCATCACGAAAAAAACGCTGTAGAAATTCACCCAGTAGACCGATCCTTTTGAAAATTTTAGACAGTAAAATAAAATCTATTAAACAACTTTTGGCATTTTCTTTTTATTCATACTTCGAGCCCAAGCCCGTATGCTCGCACCTTCCTCTTTACCCCGTCCATAAGGTTCTGTACAAAATCAGGTTGTAGTTTTTTTTGAACAGAAATCCATTTTCTCTTGAAGTCCGTCTCCGATTTGACAACTTTTGGGTTCTTCCGGAGGGCCTGCTTCATAATCGCCCAATATTTCTCTATTGGGCGAAGCTCCGGCGCGTATAGGGAAGAGTGCCTTCAGAAACGTCCGGTATTTTGGCCAAATTTGTTTTGGCCAAATTTGGTAAGCTTCCACTACAGTCGAGGTGTGCTTTAGTTGTACCCCGCGACAATGGGATCAATTACATTGAAAAAGTCCTCAGCACTTCCAATTGCCCCCAATTCTGCCCAATCAAAAAAAAAAAAGCAATTGCGGAATTGGTGCCAAAGTAACTCGGGATGCTGCAGACGTGAAATAAATGGCCGTTGAGGTTGACCAACAGAGAGTTCAAACTTTGATGGAGCGCATCCGAAAAAGTAAGAAAATTCATCAAAACTGTTAAGGGATAATTTTTACAATGTTTTATTATTTCTGAAAGAACAATAAATTATCTATATTCGAATATAAAAACATTTTTTTACTTTCAACCAATCCCGAGGTACAACTGATTTTAGGATTCAAAATGAATCAAGCTTTAATCAACAGTATGAAGGAAAAGATCGATTGGAATTGGTTTTCTTGAGTTTTCTTCCGAAATAGCTTTTAATTCGCACATTCTCGACCGATAGCAAACGATGACTCTCGAATTTGAATTAGTGAATGAATGAAACGCTTTTTGAGTTCAATTGAAATTCACACATTTGATCAATAGCATGGTTATTTGTACATTGTTGATCTATTTCGGCTTCTAACATAGCAACGAAATAAGATTGGAAAAAAATCGTTCTCCATTCGGCGGCAGCAATGATCCCGTTCGATAGTGAATTTGTTATTGAATATGTGGAGTTGTTTGTGATCTCAAAATTGGTGAGTAAATGCAAGTATAGATTTAATATACAAGAAATGTAATATATCTTCAATGTTGCATAAAATCCACTTTGTTCATCAATATTTGCAGTGTTCTGGTTGTTGAGTCAATGGTAATATGACTTATCACCTGCACAATACAATTCTGATATTGCAATATTGGCATATCACATTCTTGGACCCAAACAACACCGAAACAGGTCACTGTAGTCAATCGTGTATTAACCCTTTGCGGTCGTTTGTCTGCTCTCAGTCACCAGATCAAGGAATCATACCAAATACTTTATTCAGCGATGTAATAATTTACATTTTTTAAACGAATTTTAATGTTTAGTAAACTCTTTTATGAATGTATACGGAGTTTCTATGAAGTTGGCGTACTATTGGGGATCAAAAAATGTCACTCCTTCTATAGAGTCACTCTCCCATCGATGACAGGCATTGAAGTTGTCGCTTGCCAGACACAAATCAATAGCAAAGACTTCTGCATTGCCTCGATATATATTCCTCTAAGAACCATGGGTGGCCGCCATTAGTTTTTTGATATCATCGAGGCATTGCCGGAGCCGCGGCTAATCGTAGGTGACCTCAACTTCCATGGAATAGCATGGCGGTCACACTACGATGACAGCCGTGCCACGTTGATTTATGATCTGTGCGACAACTTCAACATGACAGTTTTAAATACAGGGGAAGCAACTAGGATAGCCTACCCTCCTGCACGGGCAAGTATGTTAGACATATCACTTTGCTCTTCTTCGTTATCCCTGGATTGCACGTGGAAGGTAATCCAAGATCCCCACGGTAGTGATCACCTTCCAATAATTTTATCGATCGCCAATGAATCAGGTTCTCGTGAGTCAGTCGATATTGCGTATGACCTCACGAAAAATATCGACTGGAGAAAATTTGCAGAAATAATATCTGAAGCACTTGTTTCAATGCATGAACTTACTCCACTCGAAGAGTATAACTTTATATAAAGTGACCAGATGGTCAGAGGTCTAACGCGGGACACAAAAAACAAAACGTTATGTATATATGTTATCTGAACATAAACCGTAGTTTAGCGAGTCTAAACTGATCTGTGTTATTTCTTTCCAAGTATCGGCACTCGATTGTGATTTTTCGGTGGTTTAGGTTTTGCTTACGCCTGAAAATCACTCACTCAATCAGAACATTTACGCCTGGCACGCACGATTCAAATTCTGCAATTTTCTTCAAATTACCGAATGGAATGCTCGTACTTTACTTTCCCCAGGTAAGCGATGACGTCGAATATATCATCCACATCAAGTTCTTGAAGAAGGTCCATCTCTGACAGACGTGAAGGGAATGTCCAAGCCGCTCTTCTTTCGAGTCATATGGTGAACGGGGAGATATATAGTACGAAGTGCTTACCGGAAGTTGCGAAGGTGATGTGGTCTTTATGTATTACTTTTGGGCAAATGGGCAAAATGGAGAGGCAGTCGACCACCAAAGCCACGAAAAGGTAAAAGAACACGCCGAGATGAGATTTTCATCGGTCATGGTTGAGGTTCAGGCCAACTTCCGTAAGACCGCCCAGCGCTTCACTTACGATACTTCATCAAACAACCCTGCCTCTTCCAGTCGAGTATATACTAGTTCTTCGGACTTATTTAAAACGTTAAGCCCTGACAGAGCTAGGGGACCAAAGATGAACTTTTCGTCTGACTCACGTTGGTCCCTGCGGATCAATTGGGGGCTTTTATAAAAATCATTTTCTAATTTTGTTGCTGTCGCTTCCAGTTTACACTCTCTAAACAAAAAGCCCACTGTCGGTGCGATGAAACCAGCTCAACGTATTAATTATTGGATGCATTAGAAGCGCTCTTGAACAGTCTGCCAAATAAAAGTTTTTTTGAGTTTCATCCATTTAAGAAAGTCAACATAATCAAGTTGTAATATTGAAATATATTGATATCGCGGGACATTTTCCTTTCTTTTGCCAAATGCGGGACGTTTCGCGGGACGTGATCTTACGCGGGACATTTTGTTGAAATGCGGGACTGTCCCGCGTAACGCGGGACGTCTGGTCAGTTTAACTTTATATCGAGTTTGATTTACGAAAGCGCACTTCAAGCTCAATAGAAACGTGTTCCTGTTACCACTTTCCGACGTCGTCCTCCATCACTTTGGTGGGACAAGGAGTGTTCAAAGGTCTACCTTGAAAAATCATCCGCTTTCAAAAAATTCAGGAAAACTGGATTAGTGGAATGGTTTCGAAAGTACCAAGCTCTAGAAGCCAAACTAAAGGGTCTGATTAAAGCAAAAAAGCGTGGATATTGGCGGAAGTTCGTCAATGGTTTGTCAAGGGAGACAGCTATGAGCACTCTTTGGAATACGGCTAGGAGAATGCGTGGCTGGAACCATACAAATGAAAGTGAGGAATACTCTGACCGTTGGATTTTCAAATTTGCAAGAATGGTTTGTCCCGATTCCGTTCCTGCACAAAACGTCGTACGCGACATTCCGCTCCAAGGCGATTATGAGAATTTTTCGATGGTAGAATTCTCAATTGCCCTCCTCTCATGTAACAATTCAGCTCCGGGGTTGGACAAGATTAAATTCAACTTGTTGAAGAATCTTCCCGACTTGGCGAAACAGTGTTTGCTGAACTTGTTCAACAAGTTTCTGGAGCTGAATATAGTCCCACATGACTGGAGACAAGCGAGAGTGATAGCCATACGAAAACCCAACAAGCCGGCTTGCGATCACAATTCGTATAGGCCGATTGCAATGTTATCCTGTATTCGTAAATTGTTAGAGAAAATGATTCTACTTCGTTTGGACAAGTGGGTTGAAACGAAAATTTGCTGTCAAATACGCAGTTTGGCTTCCGCCGAGGTAAAGGGACGAACGATTGTCTCGCGCTGCTATCTTCTGAAATCCAAATCGCATTTGCTCGCAAAGAACAAATGGCTTTCGTTTTTCTCGATATCAAAGGGGCATTTGATTCAGTTTCCATGGAAATTCTCTCAGAGAAACTTCATAATCGTGGACTTTCGCCAATTCTGAATAATTTCCTGTATCATTTACTCTCAGAAAAGCACATGTTTTTCAATCATGGCAGCTTGAAATCTTCTCGATACAGTCCATTGGTGATTGATAACTTCGAAAATCTACTCCAACCGACTCCTTAGTCAAGTTTTATGTCTTTATACCATGAGTACCTTACCCATGAAGTGCACCTTTCACCGGGCATCTCTAACCAAGTTTGCTTCCCATACTTTTGCAATTCTTCTGTCAATTTTGATCTGTCCATGCGACAAAAGATCCATGGGATCCCAGATCATCTACGCTCCGATTATATTCCGCCGATATTTTCGGCAGAATATGGGAAAGTTAGATCTGATAAAATGTTCTTTACTGACGGTTCATGCACAAACGGGTCCACTGGCTTCGGCATCTTCAATGAAAATTCCAGTGCCTCTTTCAAACTCAAAGATCCTTGTTCCGTGTATGTTGCTGAAATGGGTGTGATATACTATGCTCTAGGGATCATTGAAACATTGCCCATCGACCATTATTTTATTTTTCAGTCTCAGCTCAATAGTGGCAATCCGTTCAATGAAAGTTGATAAACGGTCATCTTATTTCCTAACAAGAATAAGACATACCATACAAATGAAACCCAAATTTCTGCATTACTCGAGAAATAATCAAGCAAACGAAACCGAATTTGGCATGTGAAGATTTTAGGAGGCACAAAACGTTTCTATGGTGAATAGATATTTCTCCCCCCTCTCTAAGGGGAGAAGAGGGGAGGGGTCTGTCTTTATTCTTTCATATTTTCTGTATCAAACATTTATTCCATGTAACGGAGATGTTATTTGCAAGTGGTTCAAAAACCCTGAACGAGAATTGTGTTTGAGAATAATCTGATATTATAATGATGAGTTTTGGTAGAAGTACTAGGATTTTTTTAGTAAAATGTAAACTCAACGGGGTCGATTAGAAGATCAATCAATGAACAGTTTTGCGATTAGACTCATGAACTTGCGCTTAGTAAGAAAACGTGAATGTTTGAAAGTATTGATAATAAAAAACAAAGTTTGGGCGGGACGAAGTTTTCCGGGACAGCTAGTATATCCATAAAGCAGTGGAATAAGATGAATAAACTGCACAAGGATTTGGAAAATGAGAAGTATTCGCTGTCTCGGTTGGACAATCCATTTCAGAGTTTTAGGTGGTTAATCAAACTAAAGAGCAAAGATGATTCAATGGGTGGATGGGTAATGTGCAGCGTAAGTTTCAAACGATCGTCGCCCTACAATAGTAACCATCAGAACAGTGAAGGATTGCATAGAATGTCTGGCTGTTTTGATTTACAAACATACTCGTAGCTAGGTGCTTAAAAAATTCAATACCATCGAATTGCAAAGGTATTTTCACGTTAAAATATCCAGTCCAAACACAGTTCGGAAGTCACTGTGAATGAAGCACACTCCCACAGATCGATACTTGCCTCACTCTTCCTGTCCTGCTGGAAATCAGTTCGAGCATGAAAATCTGCGGCAAACCGCCATCGTATCCGGCCAGGCACTGCACTTCGACCGAGCTCTGGGTTTGATTGTTTATCGTGCAATTTTTCACCGTCGAGGGCAATCCTGTTGGCAAAGAAAAGCATAAGACGGAATCAGGGTTGGGAGGAAATTAAAAATCGGAGCCATTAAACTAATTCATCGCTGGAGGGGCGTGGAGGGGACGTACCGGCGAGCACTACTTGGAAGAAACAAGGCCACTGCTGCAGGCCCACCTCGTTCTGGCCCCAGCAGGTCAGCGTGCCGTAGTCCTGGTCGGAGACGGGCGTGTAGCTGAGGATGCTAAGTGAACCATTTTTGACGAACCGCTCTTTGGTGATTTCGAGCGTTTCGCCCGAGTTGTTGAACTTCCAGTAGAATTGTCGCGGCGGTGGATCCGCGTGCACCTCGCACGGAATGTGCAACGCCTCGCTCCGGAACGCTCCGACGATGATGATTTTTTCCGTTGCGCACACGGGGGCATCTGGGTGGAACACGGTTTGAATTATTTAACTTCTTTAAGCACTTTGTAAATCATCACAATCTAGGTTGGTCGTTCCAAGTTTGATTATTGCATCATTATCGAACTTCCCGTGGCGGGAAGAACCACTTGAACGGTCAAACAGAGAGCGAGACACCCTAAAGTATTTGCTGCACAAACATTTGTGGACCTGGAAAGCGGCACTTACATTTGACCCGGAGCGCCAGCTGATTGCTGACAGTTTCGCCCTCAGCGTTGATTGCACTGCACGAGTAATTTCCGGACGAGTTACGATTTACCTTCTGCAGCACCAGACTCTGATTCGAGCGGATTACACGGGCAGATGCATTGTGGGTTATCATTATGCCCTGTTACGAGTAGAAAAAAAAATGGGAGAGATGGAAAAATGTGAGATAAAGTAAATCTGGCGATACCTGGTGTATTGTGTAGTCGGATCGGATCGGAGCAACTAGAAGTCGGTTCCTCTTTGTATTGAGGAAGAAGATTAACAATGATTTATGTTTGATGGGGAATTGGAAGTTAATTGGGGAGTCGAGTCCTTCTGTAAAGGTTGAGCAATCGAGACATTATGTGTAATGATAGAAGACATCAAAAACGGCCAATTTTGGTCTTTCAGGTCTTCCTCACAATTTAAATGAATATGCTGAATATTATTTGACAAAAGTATCGGGTATCGATTCATTCTAGCCTTTTTGGTTTCAAAGGTGTTTTCTTGAATACTTGATTTTTTGAGGAATTGACATAGAATTTATTGACTCAACCATATCTATTGTTTTTAACACTTCATATAGTTTCGCACCTCACGCTACGGACTTCCCCCCAAAAACACAGCGCCCCTGTGTTCCCGCGTTCAAGAAAAGAAAATAAAACCCGAGAAAATGGGACAAACCGGAAAGGACCGGCCGGATAGGTGAAGATGGCTAGCATCTTTTTCACCCCAACTTGGGTTGGGCTGCCCGAGCGGCGCTCGTAAATAACACTTACGTCGTGAAGCCAGTGTAATTTCCTCCACGGAGGGTTCGCCTGGACGTGACACTCGAAGTAAACATCGTCACCATCCTTGATGTCGTCCGCCGAGAGTGTCGAACCGAGCCGCAGCGCGACGATCGGTGGATCTGTGGGAAAGACCAAGGTAAAGAGAGAGGGAGAAAAAAACTTTTTATATCTGTATATCCTGATGGGAATTGGGGTTTTTGGGTAAATTGGGTCGGGGATTCCCCGCTGGGACGGCACAAAAGATGATTTTCTATTGCTCGCATTTTTGTTTTGCTACTAAGGCTGGAGGAGCCCAACAAAAGTATAAATCATGAGCGCTAATCTCGTAAAGTGCCACAGCAACGAATGTGATGGCGAAGTTTTATCTGGCAAGAGAACAACTCTGGCAATTATGGGGCGAATGTGTAAAATCTTGAAATTTATCCGGGTCGAGTTGTCTGTCGAATATCAATAACACTGTTGCCCGTTGAACGAAAATAGCTGATAACATTATGTAAACTGTTTTTGGAAAATCAATTATTACGGTAGTCGCGTCTATTGTACTATCCGTCCAATGGATAATTTTAATTAAACCATTTGTGGTGTGATTTTTATGCTTGTATAAATACGAGTATAAATATTGAATGAGAAATAAACGTATTATTGATAAAATGATTCCGGGTGAATTATTTTAATGAGGCTTCACTGTGAACCGCACAATCGAAAAAATAATCGACAAATGTTGGGTTACGTAGGATCTGCTGAGAGCAACTGTACGCTTAATTGACCAACCGCTGCCTCGATCCTCTTTGTTTTTCACAATTTCTATTATTATAAGTGAACTTTATTTATTTCATTTCGCCCAAACTTCTCAATAAGCTTCACCTTGTTTACGATCCTAGAGGAATAAATGATTTGGAACAAGATTGTATTAGAAGTACTGACTTACGCAAAATCAAATGCATGTGAATCGGGCTGGTATGTTTGATAGTTTAGTCAAAAAAATCAAAACTTTGAGTGTTAAATCCCAGAAGGTCGATTTTCGGCCAATTTTCTTTTAAGATGACACCAGATCTCGACGTTTAATCTCCCCCTCCCCCGAGGGGGATTTTCGAGGATTAGAAATGAAAACTATGAGCGTTTCAGGCACCCCAAATTAAATCCGATTGAGCTGCAATTTTGCATAGGCACATGGTCAATTCTTTAAGTTCGATGATGAAATTTTTTTCATACATCCATGTACATTGCCAATGAATGTATGGAAAAAATCGACCCTAAAATTTCAAAAAAATATTGTATACAAAATGTTCACCACCACGAAAAAACACCCTATGCCAAATTTCAGCATTTCATTAAGAGTGGCGCAACCACTCTTCCTTGAGTCCGACTGAGCTGATATTTTGCACAGGGTATTTTTTCGAGGTGATGAGAATTTTTTATGGGGTAACTTTTTGAAATTCGAGATGACCATTTTCATTGGCGCCCTAATGTACATACATCTATTACTTTCGAATAGAATGGAATGAAGGAATGCTGCATGTTGCATTGTAAAGCATGTGTGAGTAAGATGGACCTCTTTTGTTCGTTACATTGTTCACTTGTTTTACTATTTACACTATATATGTCTCGGATGCTCCCGTAGCCCAGTGGTTAGCGTCAAACCTAACATGTCGGGGTTCGGATTCGATTCCCGTTCTGGTCGGGGGAATTTTTCGTCGAAGAAATTTCCTCCGTTTTGCACTGTGGTCACGCGTATTCGAGAGTTTGCCACTCAGAATGCATTCAAGGCGTGTCATTTGGGATAGAAATCTCAACTAACTACTAATAAAAATGACGCAAGTAATACTATGTTGAGAAGGCGAGTTTCTCTAGGAACGTTAGTGCCATTCAAGAAGAAGAAGAAGATGTCTCGAACAATGACATAGGTGGTGCTATTTTCTCTTAATTTGTGTATTTGGAATCGAAATCCATCTATAAATTGAAGGTAAAGTAACGTTCAAAATCTTTTACTTTTTCCACCCGATACATTGAAATGACCCCTATATTGAAAGGTTAGACGTAGTCCTACGTCAAACATTTCTGAATCCGATACGGAATCACAAGCCGTGAAACTTTCGAAAATTAAATAAATGTTTTGAGATTTAGAAGTTTTCAATATTGAATCCATTTTTGATATTGTCAGTTTTTCTAACATTCCTTTATATTTTCCTAGAAAGTCCTACATTGTCGAATATTCTGTTTGTTCAGTGAGCTGGATTTTTTAACTGTTTAGTCTGGAAACAAAGACCAAGTTGGGGTGTACTCTATTTTCAGGAACTTCCGAGTTCGGGACCAAATGCCTGAACGGGTGGAGTTCTTTTCGGTGGTTGTATTCGGATGCGGGTTTGTTTCGCTCGATTGGAAACCTCTTTCGGATGGTTGTAGAGAAAAAACTAAGGGTGGGTTATATCTGTGATACAGCAAGGTTGACGTAAGACTACCGTTGGCTTAGTAATCATTCGTTTGAAGTTGCATCTGAATCAATTCTTAATACAGGGTGGGCCATTTAAAGTGGAAGCATCTGGCAACCCCATAACTTTTGACAGAGATGTCAGATTAACAAATGTCATACCGCGTTGGAAGCGTCATTTCAGTACAATTTTAACCATGGAACAATACACACCTAAACAACGCGCTGAAATTGTTCAGCTGTACATTCAAAATAACTTCTCAATTGTGTTAACTAAACGTGCGTGGAAAAATAAAAATAAAGTTAGAACATCGCCTGGAGACAACACTATACGTCGATTATATGCCAAATTTATATCGTCTGGTAGTGTCCGACGCATAATTCGTGTTGATTTTAAAATGTTTCCGTATAAAATTCAAATGGCTCAACAACTAACCCATCTGACTTACCACGTCGACTTGATTTTGTGAAATGGACCATCGAAATGGCCAAAAATGAACGTGGCTTTTGGCAAAAAATCATAATGTCTGATGAGGCGCATTTCAACTTGAATGGAGGAGTGAATAAACAAAATTGTCGGTTTTATGCTACTGAAAACCCTCAATTCATCGAAACGCAACCTCTTTACGACCAAAAAGTTACTGTGTGGTGTGGCATTTATGCCGATAAAGTCATCGGCCCGTACTTCTTTGAAAACGAAAATGGAGCAACGGTAACCGTGAATGGGGAGCGTTATCGGACAATGATAACCGATTTTTTATTGCCATTTGTTCGTGAAAATGAATTGGACAATTACTGGTTCCAACAGGACGGCGCTACATGCCATACAGCGGCTGCCACGACCAAATTATTGCGCGAAATGTTTCCCGGAAGATTAATATCGAAAAACGGCGATTATGACTGGCCACCGAGATCACCTGATTTGACGCCTCCTGACTTTTTTTTATGGGGATATTTAAAATCCAAGGTATACAATGGTAAACCAAGGACCCTGGCTGCGCTGAAAGACAATATCCGACAAGAAATTGCTGCCATATCGGCCGAAACATTGGGCAAAGTGATGGAAAATGCCGAAAAAAGGGCACATTTTGCGGTCAAGGCCAGAGGCGGTCATTTACGAGATATCATAATCAAAAAGTAGTTAGAACAAATCTCCTTGGACCAAAATAAATGAATTTCAAAAAAAAAAAGTTTTAAAATTCCACTTCTTTACTTTGCTATTGCAAAAACAAATCCTTCCACTTTAAATGGCCCACCCTGTAAATGAATACACTCGAGAAAAAAAAAATTGTCGATAGAAACGGGATTGGCCAGAGCGAGCATAATTGGTCCATCGAATAGTCATGATAGATATAGAGTTTTGTGATTAAATAGTTTATTTTCGAAGCAATTTTGAGCTATTGAAACAAGTTTTTGAATCAATAAATAACAAGTTTCTTCTTGAATCGCATTAACGTTCCCAGTGGAACTTTTTGTTGAACTTATCTCTTCTCAACATAGGTATTACTTGCGTCATTTTTATTAGTAGAACCTAGTTGAGATTTCTATGCCGGATAACATCTCTAGAATACACGTGATCACAGTGCAAGTCGGAAGAAATTTCTCTGACGAAAAATCCCCCGGCCAGAACGGGAATCGAACACGAATCCCCGTTATTATAATGTGGGACTCTAACCACTCGGCCACAGGAGCACTAAGTAACAAGCTTATATCTCGTATTTTATCGTATTTTATTTGATAATCATACCATTTCGTGCAGCCGGCGAAGAGGTATGATCGT
The DNA here is from genome assembly GCF_029784135.1 of Toxorhynchites rutilus septentrionalis. Lineage (NCBI taxonomy): Eukaryota > Metazoa > Arthropoda > Insecta > Diptera > Culicidae > Toxorhynchites > Toxorhynchites rutilus. The sequence goes on along the minus strand of NC_073746.1, from coordinate 137,761,489 downwards.
TCAAAATATTGTTGACGTAGGACTACGTCTAACCGGAAGATATAGGGGGTGAAATGGAAATCTAGGCACTGAACAAGTAGGAAAAAATGCAAGATTTGGAACGCTTATAACTCGAGCATTTCTCAATAGATCGCAAAGGTTTTTGCATCAAAAAAATTTTGAAATATATCTACGCATCTATCATAACGAATAACATTTCATTTTTCTTGAGATAAATAATTGAATAATTGTGAAATATCAAGCATTGTCCAAATGCACTATGTGCCCATTTTTGATTGGTCCATTTTGTGCTCCTCAAATCGTACCGACCAAAACGGGCAGCCAGAGCAGCAGTGAAATAGAATGAAGCACGATTGGAAAAGAAAAAGAAAAAAATGAACGAAACATTGGTCGCAGTCTCACACATGCGTAATTCTCGAGCAGCCAGTCAGCTTAAAAATCCCCGCTCCGCTGCCGTAACGATCATTCTTTGTATGGACACCGACTGGACAACATCGTTGCTGGACGGGCTGGACGGCGAGGGATCGAGTGCCTTTCTCAAGGCAAGAGGGCGGAGGTGGTAGAGCTGGAGTAGAATAGAGTAGAGTTTTCAAAGGGCCTTTCTCAAGGCTAGAGACGAATGAACTGCAAAAGTTTAAAGTCTCTATAATTCAAGACCTTCCTTCCTTCCGTAACGATCATTCTCATTCAAACCGTACACCACATCGGTTCGCATCACAACACATCAACAAACCAACCCAAGCAGCCATGTCTGGACATGGTAAAGGAGGAAAAGTGAAGGGAAAGGCAAAATCCCGCTCGAACCGTGTTGATCTGGAGTTCCCCGCAAGGGTAGCTAGGCCGAGCGCGTTAGTACCAGTCCACCTAGCCGGCGTTATATAGTTTCGGCCGCTGAAGTGATCGAGTTAGCTGGCAAAGCTGCTCGCGACGATAAGAAAACCCGCATTCGGAACAGAACACATTTGGTTCGGTGGACATCAAGACAACAGGCAGTTGCAGCGAGTGGCGAGTGGCAAACGCAATCGCAAAACGGCATCAGGTAGCAGAAGAAAAAAGTTTGTTCTTTATACAAACTGCTTTGGTGGCAAATCCAGAACAAGGCGGCATCGAGGACATTCGAAATGGTTTTTTTTTTCAAAACCACGAGTACTAAGTTGTCTAAATTGGAACCATTCCATAAAACAAGGCGCTTTTCAGGGCCATTAAACCTTCCAAAAAAGAGTTTACGAAATACAGTTCAATGCTTTCTAAAACATTATCCAAAATAATAATAAAACACAAATTGATTTTTTCATAATTTGTTTGCCAGGATCTGATGAGTATGTGAATTTGGCAGTTGTTCTGAGCTTATTGATAGTTGGGGACTTTCCTGATTATTCAATTTTCACCAATTCTTAAATTGTTTCCAGATTGAAAGTACAGCAATTTACAATTAGTTCGACAGTTAGCTAATTGGACGGACATGTAATGCGACTTATTTAGTTGGACATTTTTGTAAACATAGAGATCCAAATTATGACCCCACATTGAAAGTCGACACTGTACCACTGTCATCGCAAATGTTCAATTACAGGTTAAAATCGCCTCCAATGCGACACTGAGTGGCGCTTTGACACGTCGCATTGAATGTGATTTACTGTACAACATGTCACAAAGCTGGATGGGATGAAATTTTCCAACTGTGAAAGCTGTGGCGAGTGGCAAACGCAATCGCTAAACAGAAAGGTTTAGCCGAACAAGATGGGGATATCGAGTGATAACAAAACAATAAACTCTTTAGATTGAAGATAATTTTGTGATCCTGAAAAGGACCCTCTTTAGCCTGCATGTGAATCCAACGAGCGAACAAATCGTAATGAATGTATTTTTTTGCCATCGCTCCCTTTTAACGCTCATTCGTTCGTCTCGTTGGACTCGCCCCTCTGGCTGAGTCTGCCGATTTGTCTCTATTCTGTGAGTGTGTACCGCTAGAGTATAAAACACGCGGACCCCAAAAAAATATCTTATTTTCTTTCAAACCGTAAACCCGTGTGGTTGTACGGCATCGGCATCGTGGACGTAACAAAGGAGGACAAGTTAAGGGAAAGGCAAAGTCTCACTCGAACCGTGCAGGTCTAGCTAAACAGGAAGGTTTAACCGAACAAGATGGGAATATCGAGTGATAACAAAAACACAACACCAAAGGTTCTTTTCAGAACCATCAACATGTTCATAAAGAGTAAACAGTAAACTAATCAATTTTTCAGGTAGATAGGTAGGTATTCACGTAGGAGAAGAAAATAAAACAATATATTTAAAATATATATTTAACAAAAGCTGTTCCCTTTGTATAGTCCTACGTCACTCCGGTTATGTCCCCGACATTTCCCACCCACGTCTTTTTTTCCAACGTAACGCTCTCGTTTTCAAAACTTTGAACTTACACCCTAGTATAGAAATGAACGACATGGTCCTAGGTCAGAATATGGCGGCAAATCATAACTCTGTAACTAAGTAACTCATATTACTTTCTTCCTCTACAACTCTTGTTTCTGCGGTGTTGTTCGACTTATGCTGCTGCTGCTTCTTGTTGTTTCCTCCTATGCTGTCGTCGCGGTGGTCGAAGTAAAACTGGGAAATTTCCACCCGTCCGTATTTCATTATCGTCTCTCTAGCCGTGAGAAGGGTCTCCGTGCACAAACTTAATCCAAACTCCTTCTCGACTTGTTGAACTTATTGGGAGCGCAAATTGGAAAATCGAAATCGATCGCAAATTATTCTATTTCGAACGCTTATTGCTCAGTCATATCTTGATGAATTTACTTGACTTTTGCATCAATCGTTTTGGACACTCTATAAGAATTTATTTCAATGAGGAAAATTATACATTTCGTGAAGCTGACTATCGAACGACTGAAAAATATTAAGCATTATCTGAACAAAAATCCCGCGTTCTGATTGGTCGATTGACACAAGCAATCTCTGCTCTCTCAGTTGCTCATTCAATACGAATACGGGTTTGTGTAATAAAATATGCGTATATGATAAATTTTCTGCTGATGTGCCTCACACATATCACATATTTCTGAAAGTCGAGAGTTTAGTTTAAGTTGTTAAGACACATAGTAACAACCAAACGAATTAAAGGGTGTGTCACATCAAATTGCATCACGGAAAAAACGCTGTAGAAATTCGCCCAGTAAACCGATCCTTTTGAAAATTTTAGACAGTAAAATAAAAACTATTAAACAACTTTTGGCATTTTCTTTTTATTTATACTTCGAGCCCAAGCCCGTATGCTCGCACCTTCCTCTTTACCCCGTCCATAAGGTTCTGTACAACGTCAGGTTGTAGTTTTTTTTAACAGAAATCCATTTTCTCTTGAAGTCCGCCTCCGATTTGACAACTTTTGGGTTCTTGCGGAGGGCCTGCTTCATAATCGCCCAATATTTCTCTATTGGGCTAAGCTCCGGCGCGTTGGGCGGGTTCATTTCCTTTGGCACGAAGGTGACCCCGTTGGCTTCGTACCACTCCAACACGTCCTTTGAATAGTGGCACGAAGCGAGATCCGGCCAGTAGATGGTCGGGCCCTCGTGCTGCTTCAATAATGGCTTACTACCATTCTGTAGGCACTCCTTAAGGTAAACCTGCCCGTTTACCGTGCCGGTCATCAAGAAGGGGGCGCTCCACTTTCCGCAAGAGCAGATTGCTTGCCACACCATGTACTTTTTGGCAAACTTGGATAGTTTCTGCTTGCGAATCTCCTCCGGAACGCTGAATTTGTCCTCTGCGGAGAAGAACAACAGGCCCGGCAGCTGACGAAAGTCCGCTTTGACGTAGGTTTCGTCGTCCATTACTACGCAATGCGGCTTCGTCAGCATTTCGGTGTACAGCTTCTGGGCTCGCGTCTTCCCCACCATGTTTGGCCTTTCGTCGCGGTTAGGAGCCTTCGGAACCTTGTATATACGCAGGCCCTCCCGCTGGTTGGTCCGCTGGACGAATGAACTTGACAAATTCAGCTTATTGGCGACATCCCGGACAGAACTTCTCGGATCACGTCTAAACTACTTAACTACGCGCTTTTGATCGTTTTCACTGACGGAGCATCTATTTTTGCCGTTCTTCACCTTCCGGTCGATGGTTAGGTTCTCGAAGTATCGTTTATCGTTTTATTCCCAGCATCTTACCGATGTCCCGATGTGACAACTCCGGATTCTCGAAATGAGTGCACAGGATTAATTCACGACGCTCTTTTTCGTTCGACGACATTTTTCCAAATTTACGAAAAATTTACAGTGAAGCATGGCCAACGTGATCTATACACCCTTATCTGATTATAAGCGAAAGCTGAAGATATAATTCCTAAAAATTAAATTTCTAAAGTATTTTTTCCGTGATGCAATTTGATGTGACACACCCTTTATATCGGCAGCAGCAGTCGCAACGGATCGAATTTCCTGGCGAGAACGAATCGTCCGACTTTAGTTGTCTATTTGTTGTGTTCGTCTCCGTCCAAGGAAGGTTTATACGGCAAGGATATTGAGAAAAGAAAATCGTTCGTTTCTGCGTAGTAGGCGTGCAATAGAAATAATTATATACAATTCATAATAAAATATTGTTTAAGGCTTCTTCTTGTGATTTTTTTTGGTAGAGATAACCACCTCCTTGATGATTGCGTGTGATTGCGTGCATCTGAGTATTTTTGAGTTCGGAGGGAAACAGCTGAAGAAAAATGAAAACGTTAATAACCATAGATTCTTGGTGAATAATACAATTATTCATAACAAAAAAACAAAAAAGACGGAGATAACGATAATCCAAAATAAAAAAAAAATACACACATACTTATACTTGATACACCCAAAATTGATTTTTAGCTCATGTTTTGTCATTCCGATTTATTACCATCAATGAGATATAACATAACAGAAAATGTCATGACTCACCAATACTGGTAAGCATTTGTATAATATACATGGTACAGCAATATCATGTTCATACGAGCGAGCGAAACAAAAGACAAATAAGCTTTCCGCATACTTTGCCACATACACGGCCCAGACCGAGATAGATATTGTTCTTCTTCATGCGCTCCTTTTTTACTCTTAGAAAACACTTCCCAACTTCATTTTAAAATCAAGTGCAATATGATCACGTATTTGCTGAGCAACTGCTGAAGCATCATTAGCCCTTTGGATAGCGTGGTCGTGTAAAATAGCTTTGCATTTCAGCCGGCCTTGGTTCGATCCCCATTGACGTCGTATGGACTTTTTTTGGCACAATCCCAAATGGAATGAGAACAGAAAACAGAAAGAGATGTCTGCACGCATACATACAAACCATTTTTAAGCTTTTAAAACAGCTTATCATTTGCGCATTTGACTCTCTAGCACACTAAATTGCATCATTTCTGCCAAAGATGAAGGGCCTGATTCTCGAATACACTTCACGGTGGGAACGAAATAAACGGCACGCCATTGAACTACGTTTTACGAGTTAGTGAAGTGTCGAAGATAATAATGAATTTTCAGACAGAATGAGTACTTTTTAAATAAAAATCATTAATGAAAATTAACTTCTTCGTATGAAACTGGTGTTCAATGTAAATTGAAAACTTTGTTTTCTTCATGTGGTATAATAATTTCATACAAAAATTTTATCTGAAGATAATTTGATATTATAATGATTATAATGAAAGTTTTAGTGGGAAACTAATTTCGTATCCAGATGTCGAAACCGTACCGTTGTCATCGCGAATACGTTTCATTTCGTTTCCACCGTGAAGTGTATTCGAGAATCAGGCCCGAAATGTTTTCTGCCAACGCTAGTTTGGGTGTATCTGACCCGGAGCCGAGTTGTTACATGACATAAGTGCAAGGGAAAATTCTGCCATACTAAACGAAGGTACGATATCATCAGAAGTCTCAAAGATAGAAGGTGGTGCGGGGATTGAGTCTGGGCATATCTTCTTGGCTAAGTCGAAGATCCACCTTTCAATGTGTTGAATTTCTCATTTGTCTGGCAACTCTTCAAAGAGTGCTCAAAGAAGACTCTCGTGAAAGACCATTCACAAAATGACGCCAATAGCCTCTCTTTTTGGCTTCAATGAAGCTTTTGAATTTACGCTTCAGATAAATGTAATTGTCGTAACGTTCGCATGTGCCCAATTTTGGCCAATCCTTGAACGCATTTGATTTCTCTTTATAGAGTTTTGTACATTCTTGGTCCCACCACAGATTAGGAGGACGTCTGCGAAACGAATTACCAGGAAAACGATTCGTCTGTAACGCATCAATTGCACTGTCAAGAATTAAAGCAGTCAAAAATATATATTCCTTCAGCGGGGGTAACTCCTAAACTAACGCCACCGATTCTGAAGTAATTGAAGAAAATCTCTTCCAAATAATGTTTCTAGATAAATCATGCTGAATGTTTGTTGTTTCAGATGATTTAGAATTATTTGAAATGGAAATAATGATTGGCAAGTGATCACTTCCATGTGGACCTTGGATGACTTCCCAATTACAATCTAAAGAAAAAGAGGAAGAACATAGGAACTAGTCTAAGCAACTAGCGCAGCCTGAAGATGGATCAATTCTTGTTACATTACCTGTATTCAAAATTGCCATGTTGAAGTCCTCGCAAAGATCTTAAATCAAAAGGACCCTTCGATCATCAAAAGACTCACCACATCCAATTCCATGAGAGTGGAAATCTCCCAAAAAATGAAAGAGTAAATTTATTGCGGGCGAATTAAGCATGACCTTAGCTTCAATATTTCCACAATTGAGTTTATCCCTTCTTTTCGCTTTGAGATGTGCGAAAGATAACTATAAATGTCTAAACCGCAATGTATTCTGCTTATGCTGACTAAACCGATTTTCTAGTTCGTGTCAGAAAAACGTCTTGCGATTTATACAAATATATAGGAAATCGGAAGCTCTATTTTCCACGCTATTTTAACATATTAACTATAGTAAACATTATAATTGTATTCAAATAGTTTGTTAGGATGTGTCCAAATCGATTTATGCAAACCCGGCATGATTTTATCATGAATGTCTGAGCATGAAGCACTCAAAATTGGACAATTTTTGTAACGCGACCGATATCTTGTTTTTTTTTATATGTAGGGGAAAGGGGGGGGGGCAGTTTCGGACAACGTTTGTAAAAATTAAGTGGTACAATTTTCAACCAAATTAAAAATATAAGTAAGTTAACAGCCCTTCCACCAACAGCTGTCATATGGTTTGACATCTACTGATCGTTTATTACTTACGAAAACAACACAGTGCCCTTTTTCATACACGTTTCGAAACTTTTAAGCTTGAAGTTGTAAGTATTTCTCTAATTCCTTTGTGAAGGATTTAGAAATTTAAGTACACCACCTCAGTTAGTAACTAATATGATACCTTATGATAGCTCGAAACTACAAAAAGAAAACCGATAGAACCAGCATAAACAAAGATGAGACGGAACGAGCTATCGAACTAGTTTAAAATAGAATGTTTTAATGATTCTAGCTCACAGGTGGTCCAACTGGGTCTATTGTCTACGCTAATTTCCCAACTAACGGTTGCATAACGGGAAAATTGTGTCTCAATGTTCTGGAACATTAAAAGGTCGGAAAAAAAGTGTCCGAATGTGCCCCTCTCTCCCCTACCCCCATACGTTCCCGAAAATGTAATCCTGTGTCAAAACGTCTCGATGGTTCTTTTAGATATTTTCAATTTTAAAAAAAGAACTTTCAAGGCAAATGAATTTTCACGATAATATGAGCACACTTTTTAATTTTATATCCTCTGTGCTTCAGTAAGAAAAAGATAAGCCATGTTATTCATTTATTGTAACGCAAACCAATAACGCAAATTTTTATGTTTTTTAACGATTTTCCTTAAAGAAGAATTATGATCATGGTTTGACCACCTTTGATCATGGTTTGCCCAAAAAAATGATCATGGTTTGTCCGGTTTTAGAAATCTCTATTTTTGAATGAAAACATTCGAATTCACAATTAGATGTTGCATTTATCATTGATTGAGTTTACTGTCATCATATTGATTCATTCATAATTTAGGCTTTCTTCAGAATATTGCCTTTTCTTGGGCATTTTAGAAGTGTTCACCTCAACACAATCAACACAGAAAAACCATACTTCTGCTATGCGCGAAGCACACCATAAACAAACATAAACAAACTGCAGCGCGCCAAGCGGTTGCCATAGAAATCATGTGGACAAAACAACATTATTGAATTGGACAACTCATGATCAGAATTGAGTTCATCAAAATGCGTTAATTTAATGGTTGCTCACCATTTGTATCGGATTTACATAGCTAAATCCGATACAAATGGTGAGCAAGCATGATGTTTACAATATTTATAAGTGTTGTAATCCAGAAAAGGTCTGAATACGTGCCAAATAATCATCCGGTGATCGATTAAAAGTTAGCTCGAATGAGGGGCGCATTGACATAAATACAAGGTGTATTTTATAATACTTTAAAACATGTGATTTCGTAAAAATATACTATCAAACTACTATAAATCATGTAAAAGGCAATTTCATTTATATGTTTCGAAACATTCGAAGGCCTTATTTGACACAGGAGCGCTGAATTAGAGCATTCAAAAAAGTGGGCTAACCATGATCATATTTTCGACTGGACAAACCAAGATCATTTACCCTACTCTTGACTTAATGTGTACAATACAAAAAAGGGCGGAATATAGAGTAACGATAAATACCACCAGGTCATTAGATTGTTATAAACACGGTAAAATAAATGCAATTTTGATTGGATTGTGGATTTGCGGAGTAACTAACTCAAATCTCCTGACAAAACATTCGCATGCAGTGTAAGCATTTTTTTGTGCTATTAATTCGTTCTCTTTTCTAATGAACTCGTTCGGTCACATCCCTAACGATTGACCAGAAATTTAATTGAAACCCAAACAACGCAATCACACACCCACTTGACTGCGTTATGGCTATCCAAATCACACACCCACACATTTGAATAACTCATGTCCCTCTTAATCGCCAAGCACACCGTACGATGGAACGATGCACTTTCAAACGAAACGGTTTATGTTTGCACTCATGCGTCGACAAAATAGGCAAAAAGGCCAATCAAACATTTTAAAAACATCAATTTTTCAGCGAAATGTCACGCGCTACTTTCGATAATATTCAAATTTATGCGCGACAACAACTAGCCGTCTGTAGCACTCCGCTCGAAATGACCAAACGAGTCCATACCAGCCACTACCGTACCCCCAGCGTTCGAGGGTTCAATTCGGTGCGTTGAAAAGGGCGGTGGCGATGTGCAATCGGTTAATTGGTGATAATATGTAAATTTCATTGCGAAAAGGCCCTTTTTCGCTACCATGTATCGCACCGTTTGCCGGAACCACGAATAAAAACAACTGGTCGAACAGCGCGTATCCACGTGCCGATGTTCCACCCCCACACGTGCCACAAGTTACGCGGT